>NW_024503680.1:4913635-4914376 GCF_017590055.1 Onychostruthus taczanowskii
GCGCCGCCGCCGCAGAGCCCCGCGCCAGCCCGAGCGGCTGCCCTGCATGAGCTCCTGCGCGCCCGGCCCCTGGCGCTCGCAGCCGCTCCCGGAGGCGGGGCAGCGTGGGCACGGGGAACTGACGTGAGCCCCGCCGCGGCGGCCCCGGAGGCGAGGAGGGGCGCGGGGACGAGGGACGCTCGGTTAGCGGCATTGACTCGGCTGCCCAGGGGGTGCGCTGGGGCGGCGGGGCCGGCGGGTCGGGTCTCCATGGTGCCCGCGGTCTCCATGGCAGCGCGGCGGGCGCATGACGCGCCCAGGGGCGGTGCCAGCGCCGGCGGGGCCGCGGGAACGCGGAGCGGCCGCGGTGGGGCCGGGGGAGCGCGGGCGGGCGGGCGGGAGCGTGGGTAGGGGTAGGGATAGGGATAGGGATAGGGATAGGGAAAAGGAAAAGGACAGGGAGCGCAGCCGTCGGCGGAGCGCCTCGGGTCTGCCGCCGCGCCCGCCCTGCCCGCGGCCCTGACTCCGGCCTGGCTCCTCCGCCCGCCCCCGGCCCGGCCCGGCCCGGCCCTTTCCTGTGCGCATGCGCACTGCCGCGCGCTCGCCTTCCGGCTGCTGCCGGAATTTCTGGGCCCTGCGCCGCGCTCCCGCGCCGCGGGACGGGTCCTCGCGCGCCCCGCGGGACAGCTCTCGGTGCGGCGGCGGCGCCCGCCCCGGCCCGCTTCCTGCCCTCGCGCCCGGCGGGCGCCGTGGCTATGGCCG
>NW_024503680.1:4914446-5001967 GCF_017590055.1 Onychostruthus taczanowskii
GCAGCTCCCGTTGTGCCGCGCTCCCGGCGCGCCGGCCCCGCTGCCCCCGGAGCGGCCGCTCCCGCGGGGGCAGCCGCCGAGAGGGGCGAAGCCGGTGCTCCGCGGTACAGCGCGGACAGCGCTTGGCAGAAAAATTCTTGTTTAGTGCCTTTAACTGGGTTTTGAGCCAAGCTTCGGGTGTTGGCGCCTGGCTGGCGGCTTTGAAGTCACTTGACTGATTAAACATAATAAAGCAGTTCTCTTTTTGCTTGTTGCTATCAGTTTCTGTCTTTGCCAGGAGATGGTCTCTGCAGTACTGTGTTGAAATGTGCATGACCGGAGCCCATAGGCGTGTTGCATTACCGCCAAAGTGCAGCCATGGAAGGCCTTTGGAGCAGTGTAGGATTCCAGAGGCAGGGAATCTGAGCCATTTGCTTCTCTGGTTTATCTAGAGAGGGATGTTTCTTATTGCTTGGTGTGTGAGGTAGCATAGAAAACTGCATAGCCTTCGGGCTGGACTCTGCTATCTCCTACCCTTTCATGCTGCTTGGCCAAGGAATGTCTTTTCTGCCCACCTGTCCTATTAGTCCCTCTGCCAATGTCACTTCCAACTTTAGCTTGGCCAGTTGGTACCATCTGGGGACTTGCTGAGGACTGCTGACGGTGTTTTGTCGCATCTACAGGTTTCAGAAGCTGCAGCTATTTGCTTGTTGACTGGGGGATTCTACCAGGCAGCTTTTCTGTTTCAGGGAATGTTCTTTCATCCTCCTCATTTTCATTCTGTGTGCAGCACACTTTGTTCTCTATCTGTAATGAAAAGAAGACTTGAGTTTGTGAATAGGGAAATTCTGCTTAAAATACTGTAGTTGTTTTAGCTTGCAGCCTCTCAGAAGTCTTTTGAATAGTGTGTTTTTAGTGGCTCTGCTGATTTTTCCTTGCCCTGCAGCTACCCCTGCACCACTGCTTTATATGACATATCTCACTCTGCAGAAGCAGACTGAATTAATTTTTGATGGATTTTAGCTTGGCTTCTGTGTCTCTGTACAAACTGTGAGAAATTGTTTACATGCTGTTGAGAAGAATGTGCTGTGAGAGCATGCACATAAGTGACTGACTGACAAACACAATTACGAAACATCATGGTCTGTACTTCTTCACAAGAGCTTCTCAACAATTTTATCAGCTCTATCATTGTTGCACTGCAGAATATCTATTGTAAAACCAAACATCTTGACACCCCTCTTGTCTGCAGATGCACAGTGAAATCTTTTCAAAGCATGCTTTTGGCAGACAGCCTCACGTTAAGAGGCTGACCTGAAGTACCCTTTGTATTTGTAGTCCAGTCATCCTCTTCTGGAAAGCTGCTTCTGCTGAACTATCGATCTGTGTTGGTCCTTCAAAGCATTGTTTGACCAAGACAGTTCTAAAAAGTTTCCTACCTTTTTAAATTTTTAATTCCGGTTTGTCTGGGTTCTCCTTAGCCAAGTCACTTTGGTGTTCAGATCTCTGTCTTTGTAAGAGATACCTGTGGTGTCTGCTCTGTGGTGCTGCTGTGCAAAAAAAAAATACCTTGAAGATATTTTTCAGAGTCTTGAAGCTCTGTTTCTTTCACTGTGTATTTGCTGTGCCTTGAATACTGATTGGAATAGGGAGCATGGTTGCCAGTCATGAGTGGGTGCTCATTTATGGAAGAAATTTGGGACAGAAATAAGTGTTAAATATCATGGTGAGCTACTTTGAATTTGTGTGCAGCTGAGAGCTTTTTTTTGAAGATACCGAGGTAGTGCAATACAACTTGGTTGGTTCCTGGTTTTGGTGGTGAGGATATCAGGGGAGCTGCAGGTAGAGTGCATGACCTCTAGGTGCTGTGTGCCTCTGCAGTACTTTTTTGGGGATGAAACAGGACATTTATATGGTTATTGAGAACGTGATTTAGTGGTGGACTTGGCAGTATTATGTTTATGGTTGGACTTCATGACCTAAAGGGTGTTTTCCAACCTAAATGTTCTATGATTTCTGCAGGATTTCCCCTCATATCAGCATTTCTGTTTTAATGGGCACTTCCCCTGTCTGAATAAGGCATGTTCTTTGAGTGGGAAAAGACAAGTCAGACATTTGTAAAGGCTTCTACCTCTAGTAGTCTGGACATCTTTGTTTTGGCATGTAAATTGCTGTATTTCCTTGTACTTTTCAGTAGCAACTTGCCACTTGCAATACAAATAAAAGACTGACTGTACTGCAAGAGGCTGAAGGGAAAAGTGGTAATTAGATGCTAATTACTCATGCATAATTACTCATGGGTAAATTAGTTTAAAAAGTTGCAAATTCAGTTCTTAATACTCGGGGACTAATCTTTGAGCCTTGTGTATTCACTGTGTATTTGTTGTGTCTTGAACATTGAATAGATTTAGATGTTTTCTGGTTGTGACTTGGCTCGCTCATGGGAGAGGTAATTACCTGTTCAGTTGTTACAGGCTGGTACTGGGGATGTTGAGTGTGTGATTCTGCACAGGACTGATGTTTCTCAGGCTTTCACTGTAGGCCATCATAGCCTTTAACTGCTGGAGAGCAGCGAGTGGAAATCACACACCATTTGGGAACTGCCTGTCTGTTCCTAGATTTAATACATGGAAGCCCTGCAGGTCTGGGGGTGTCATACAAATTGGGCTCTTTGGGGAGTACTGGTAATTGCCCTGAGTCTGCTGCTTTTCCAAGGTCAGCTAATGTGTGCTGCTTATCTGTAAGGTTGGAGATTTGTTTTGAACCTGACTTGACTGGCACTTTTCTGAATGAGATGTGTTTAGTCTTACAATCATTTAATGAGTTTTAAGCAAATACAAGCCACTCTTGGGATTGGTGCTCAAACAGAAAGAGAAGGCCAGGAGTACTGACTTGTGGCCATCTCTGTGAATTGGGGTTGGCTTTCCAGAATATCACGGAATTCTGAATCTGACTTGCCAGATACTTCCCAGGTGCTGGGGGGTGGTAGAGTGGACCAAGTCTGGCTGTCATAGCAGCGCAGGAGGTTGCATAGTCCAATTTTTTGGGCACAAACCACTGTGTCTGACAATTGACTGGGACCAAACCCTGAACACAAGCTTATGCTCTGAAAGGCACATGAAGGAGTGAAAGGTACACTTCCAGAGCAAATGCTGAGTTATTTTCTGTGATGGATGTTCATGTTTTGGATTTATGATATTACAAAAATGGAATAGGATAAAGTTAGCTGCTGCTGCTTTCCCTAAGAGCCTGTTTGGGTATCCTGGGATCAAGTTGTCTAAGAAATTTGGATGGGGCATGAATAAACACCAGCCTGTGGGAGGGAGGCCACCTGGACAGTCTGTTCCTGCTCTCACCTAGCTGAGCCTAGGGAGCTGCTGCTTTAGTAGTCCTGCAGCCTGAGCTACCAGTACAGATAGTGGGTGGCAGATGGGGCTTTGCTGATCAGTGACCCTTCTTGTGAGTGCCCCAACAAGCTCTCAGAAGTATTTCTCATGTGATGAAGCTGGGCGTGCAATTTCACAATATGCTGTTTGTGTGAGGCCTTGATCTCTGCTAATAATGGCTGTTTTGTCCCTGTCAGGCCCAGGAAACCATAACGCTGAGCTTAGGTGTTTCAAAGCTTGGTGTTAGATCCAGTGTAGCAGGTGAAATAGTTTTCAGAGAAGATGCTCACTATCCTTTCTCTTAACAGGTGTGGAGGTGTATGCTGTTGTAAGGGTACCTGGAGGAGTCTGGAGCAATGCCACCACCTTCAGACATTGTGAAAGTGGCTGTTGAGTGGCCAGGTGCCAATGCCCAGCTGCTGGAAATAGATCAGGTGAGACCTGGTAACCAGATGGGGGAGGAAAGGCACCCCAGCGTTGATACTGGAATGTGGGAAGCATAGAAATGGGCAGTATTCCTTTCTGGTTGAGAGGAACACGGCTACTGAGGACTCTCTTTCTGTTCTAGAAAAGGCCTCTTGCATCCATCATCAAGGAGGTCTGTGATGGGTGAGTAGTTCTCTGGGAATCCTTGTGGAGTAAGTCTGTCCTGCTGACAAATCTTGCTGGGTTGCTGTGGAAGTCTGCTGCTTGTTAATGTGCTGCTAGCACAGTCCATGCTGCCTGCTGCTGGTTTTGGCCATGGAACGGGCTGGGGTTTTAATTGTGAAGAAAAGGATATCCTGGAAAATGGGGGCCTTCCATTTTTATTCCAGTTCTAAGTGTGTGCATTTGTATGCCTTAGGGTCAGTTCTCTGAGGATTGGCCCATTCTGCTGTTCTTGAAGTGTAGGCCTGTTCAGGTGTTCCACAGAGTTGATTTAGAGTAGGCTGAAGTCCCACATTGTCCTCAAGAGGAGTTTTCTCTCCTCTTTGGGAGACCTAATTTCCCCTGCTAAAGCTTTGCTTGAAAGTTCTTCTGCAACTTCCTGGCATCAAGCTCCATTTCCTTATTGACAGTCAGAAGAAAGAGGACAAAGATGCTTAATGTATCCTTCTTCTTCCTCTGCCAGGTGGTCGTTGCCAAACCCTGAGTACTACACGCTGCGTTATGCTGATGGTCCTCAGCTGTACATCACAGAGCAGGTCAGTGGGAGGGGCAGCAGTTTGCTGATACCCTGGGTGAGAGTCCACAATGTCTTGGACTACAGTCATGCAACAATACTGCGCTAATCCTTGAGGAGCAGCATCTCTGCTCTCAGGGAGATTCCGACTCAAATGGTGCCATTCAGCAGAGGAGCTCTGCACTGCTCCCTTTGCATGTGGGGACTCAGGCACTCAAGTTCAGTACCCTCAGTAGGGTTGTGTGGTATAGGATTCCCTTTACTGTGCATAGATGTGCACTGTAGCTCCAGCTGGATTATTTCCCCCCCACTTTTCCACAGTTTAAGTTTGGGTTTTCTTTCCAGACTCGCTGTGACATCAAGAATGGAACTATCCTCCAGCTGGCAGTCTCCCCGGTAAATGCTTCCTCACCTCCCTCTTTCTCAGTAACTCTCCATGGGTGGCAGGCTGTTTCTTACCTCTTGGCTTTTCTTTCTCCTTCTCCCCAAATTGCAGGGGGTGATTGCAAATTACCCCCCTGCAATGCCTCGCTTCCACGCAGTGAGGCATGCACTCTTTGTTTTCCATCCTGCCTGTGGTGTGTGTCTTTCCTTTGGATGCTCTGCCCTTTTATAGGACTTCCTGTCAATAAATTCAGTCTACAGTTTTAATGCATCTCCTAGATTAGGATGCAGTGAAACACTGACAAATGCATTCTCAATGTGAGTGAAGTTAGCATGGTCAGTTAGAAAGCAACAGTTCCAGTGACTGAATGCAAAAACTTAAAATAGAGACAAATTTGAGGAAGGGGAGATTGTTCCTGCTGAATTCTTGCTATTGTACCCTCAAAAATCACCTTTTCCATCTTTCTTTTTATTTAAGTTCTTAAACCTTTTTTTGTGCAAATGTCTTGGCATAGAGCTGAGGTAGGACTGGGAGAAGGTACTTGGGCAAAGGGGAATTAAGAGGATATAGTGATCTGTGCCTGAGAAATCTTACAGAATGTCTTGTGGATACACAAAATTAGATCACGAGACTTTTTATCAATACTGCATTTCTTTGATGGTGTTGCTCCATATTTCTGTACCCACCTCCACTCACCTCGGCGAGGAGAAAAACAGGCATTCGCTCTGCCATGTAAACCAGCATTTCACTCACCTCCTGCTTGGCTGTAACTGTTGCTGAGAGAAGCCTTTTTTTAGTCTGTCTTAGACTTGCTGACTGCAGCTACTGAATGTGACTTTGCTGCTATCTCTACCCTGGCTCTGCTCTCCCTGCCCACCCATGGGCTTCTGACAGAATGCTGATGGTGGCAGGACTCAGCCTGCAGGTGCCTGGTCTGTAACTGGCACCATCCCTCTTTCCTGCCAGTCCAGGGCAGCTCGCCAGCTGATGGAGAGGATCCAGTCCCACAGCATGGAAGCTCGCCTGGATGCCATGAAGGAACTGGCAAAACTTTCAGCAGACGTCACCTTTGCCACAGAGTTCATCAACATGGAAGGGATTACAGTGCTGACACGGCTTGTGGAGAGTGGGACCAAGCTTCTATCCCAGTAAGTTTCCTTTATTCCAGGACTCTGGGAGAAGGCCTTGAATAAGGGGCTCATTTTGCTTGCTGAAGTGGCATTAAGCAACTGACCTTGGAGCAAATGCTGATCTGTGGAGACCAAGTCTTTCCAGTCATTTGCTAAACCTCACGAGGCAGAAGAGGAGACAGTCATGATTTGCTCTGGAAGTTTCCTCAAGCACAGTCACAGTGAACTATGTTACAAATAATTCAGTTGGATTTTCTATTGCAGTTGTTATGTTTCATTGAAAGTGCTTTTAAAGTCTTGATAACTTACTGTAATAACATTTATAGCTCTTCTTATATATTAGCAACTAATACATTTCTGGCATTTTTTGCAATGTTCCCTTCAGTCTCTTTTATCTTTCTGTCTTGTGGTTATGTATTAAATTTTCCACAATTCATGCTGTGCCTTCATTTTATTTCAAGTCAGGTCCCAATATTTAGAGGACAATTAACTTCCCTTATTTTTTTTTTTTCTGATGTGGAAACATGTTTGCTCCTTTGAGTAGCCAAGTACTGATCCTGGTGATTGTGAGTCTCTGGTGGCAGGACTAGGGACTTACTGCTGCTAATTTTAATTTGTGCTTGTAACCAGGAAAAATAAAATATCTTTCTACAAAACAGTAAAATTATCTGCATGAATGCATGCACTTTATTGCTCCCCCAGGTGCCAAACTGTGTTATTGGGAGAACATGGTTGCATTTTTCTCTTATCCAGCTTGTGCAGGCTTTTATCTGCCAGCAGATCTCTTGTAACTGAATTCTTCAATTTCTCAGTTATAGTGAGATGTTGGCTTTCACCCTGACTGCCTTCTTGGAGCTCATGGACCACGGTATTGTCTCCTGGGACATGGTCTCAATAACCTTCATCAAACAGGTGAGTTTGAGCGGAGGGGGTGGGTGGATATTATTTCTTTTCACGCTTTAATCCCTCTCCCAGGAAGAGCACAAGACTCTGAGAAGCTGAGTACTGTCTGAGAGCAGAGTGCACCCCCCTTTCTGAGCCCTGACTCCCCACAAGGTCTGCTGGCTGGCAGAGCTGACCTGCTGCTTGCTGTGTGTTCAGATTGCAGGGTACGTGAGCCAGCCCATGGTGGACGTGTCCATCCTGCAGCGCTCCCTGGCCATCCTGGAGAGCATGGTGCTCAACAGCCAGACTCTGTACCAGAAGATTGCAGAGGAGATCACCGTGGGGCAGCTCATTTCCCACCTGCAAGTGTGAGTGTCCACCCAGCAATGGTGGGATTTATACCAATTTTATGACTACTTGTTTATTTAAAAATACATCCTCTTACATTTGGAACACCAAAATTTTTTTTTTAAGCATTATCAATATGACAACTTACTGGAACTTTAAGATTTCTAAGGTTTTTTTTAAAGAAGTGAGATCCTAGAAAAATATGTTCTATGTTCTGGAAGAACTTGGGCACATGAGTGTTGAACAAAGATATTTAGCTTTAAATAACTGCCCAAGTGTGTTCAGTTCTAGGACCAAACCTGCATTTCACTAGCACAACTTCCCAAAGGTTTTGCATCCAGCTGTCTGTCACTTTTACCCCTCTTTAAATTGTCTCCACTAGAATCTAAGAGCTCATCATCTTCTGGGTTTTGTCCTGCATACTAAGGAAGGAAACAATTGCTTTTCTTGCTTGAAGGGATTAAAATTCCCTTCATTTCCTTCCTCTCTTTCCAAACAAACTGGAAAATTAATTTCTGTCTCTTAGGGCTGTTTGTCTAGGTCAGTTCTACTCTTCATTATGAAAAAGCTGCATGTAGTTGTTAGAGCTTTGAACAGGTTGGGTTTTTCTCAAGCCTTTTTATTCTGAACATATGGAAAAGCATTATTTGTGAATGTGATTAATGCTCTTTAATCAGTGAACAGTAGTTTAACCAAATTACAGTGCAAACAAAGTATTGCATCAATGTCACTCCATGCTTGGAATGTTTATACATTTGAATTTGGTTAACAGAAAAGCTGAACAAGTTCTCCTGAACACCCCAGCAGCTTTGTTCTGCAAAGAGTATTTATTCTCTCAGCTTTATGATTTCTGGTTCACTCAAACACGGATTTGCTCCTAACATTGAACACACTTGTGCAGTTTTTTTAAGCAAATTATCTTTGTTCAAGACATAAACTTGTGTGCTTAAGTGCTTCCAGAACACAAATGGTCACTTAAGAAAGCATCCATGTAGGGAATATTTTAGAAAAGGAGGTGGAGGGTGAGTCAGGATTTGCTGGTTGTTTTCTTGGCAAGGCCATCAGGAGGGAACAGTTCATAGCAGAGAGTATGTTCTGGAGGAACATGACCATGGAAACAAGTCCAAAGGAGATGAGTTAGAAGAGGAGAAACTAACCTAAAAAATTGTTCTGCTTTGTCAAAAAGCAAGCAGTGTGGTGAAAAGAGCAACAAACCCTGAAAAGGAGAGCAAAAGTGAATGTCAGACTTCAGAGACATGTGCAGCTTGGAGGCCCAGGGAGAGCCTAGGATGCAGCATGGAGATTTGCATGTTTGCATGAAGTACAGCACATTGACCAAAACGAAAAAGATTTGGAAGGGAGCAATAGAAGAAAGAATATGGTTGTTATCTAGAGATATGTCAAGGTGAGGAAAATAGGTATTTAAGGTAAAAGAAGTATTGGCTTCAGATCTTTTATGAAAAGATCTTTTATTTCTACATGTATAGTTAAGTAAATAAAAATATTTTAAAAAATAAGTATATTCATGCACACATATTTATTTAGGTGACACACTCGACTTCTGTTCATCACAAGAGCTTGATGCAGTGATGTGCACTGGCTCAGGCTGCGGGACAGAGTGACTTGACAGCCAAGGTCTACCCCCAGGAAGAGTTGGAGTATTGCAGGAAACAAACCTGCGTTTGACAGAAGAATATCATTGGCATTTAGAAGCTTAGTTTTGTGCTGTTTTGAACGTGACAAGTATAACCACACGCTCTGTGTGACCTAGGAAGGGGCTAAGCACCCTTTACCTGAAGAAGTTCTGCAGTGAAGCATTCTTTCCCCTTAGTTCCATTTGGTTTTGGTGGCTTCCATTGGCACAGGGGAGAAAAATAACTTGCTCCATACCAGTTCCAAGCTGGAAGCCACCAGCTGTATCCATGTAGCAGACTGTACCATAACCAGGTTTTACAGAGATAGTTTCAGCACTGGAAACAAACCGTGGTGGTGCTGGGCTGCAGTTTGCTCTGTCTCCTGGATAATGGACCTATCAGTCAGAAATCTCTGTCAGGTTTTTGCAAGCCTTTTGAAGAGCTGAACATCATCAGCATCGGTTACATGAGCCCTGCTTGTCTGTTGAAAATGCACAACTACTGTAGTCAGTGTTCTGATGGTGCAGGTAAAGCAGCAAGCTGTAATGTTCTGTACTGCCTGTTGCCTCACAAGCCTCCCTTTTTTGTTTCTGCAGCTCAAACCAAGAGATTCAGACATATGCCATTGCCTTGATCAATGCCCTCTTCCTGAAGGCACCTGAGGACAAGAGACAGGTTTGTTCTTGCCTTTTGACTTTAAACCTGAGTGATGGTTGCTGCCTGGCTGTTTATGCCTCAGAAATCATATTGTCTGGGCAAGGTAGACCTCAGACCTTGCCAAGAACTTAAGAGCCTGTTTCAGTATGGCAACAGAGGAGAAAAAGTGCCATCCCATTAATAATGTGTCCTGGAGCACACATCTATATTTAGGAAATGCTCAGAAAGGATTCTGAAAGACCTTCAGAGACAGAAAGTAATCCTGCAGACAGCATGGGAAGTTTTTTTTAAGTTAATTGTGTATGGGAGAGGTAGGCTGGGTAGACTCCTTGGGCTGCATATACTTAATAAAGAAACACCCACCTCCCTCTCCCCCAAAAAGGGACCTTTCTTAAGTCATAGAGGGATATTCCTGCAGGCAAACGTGAGAAATGAAACACTGCCCTGCTCTGAGGAAACTCCCAAGATCTCAGCTACCTGCAAGATGTGCATATGTGTGTATTGTGTAGCTTTGCTGTGTTAAGCCTTTCTTCTCTAGTGCCCTGTTTGTGCCTTATTCCTGGACTCCAAGCTAAATCCTGTCTGCTTCTCTTTGTGCCTTTTTTTGCTTTCTGCCAGCAGGACAAGCTGCTTAACCCACTAGACCTGCCCATCACTGTAAGTAACTCAAGCCTGGGGGCTGGTCATGTAGGGGACTGTAGGCATGTTAGCTCTTCTCTAGCTGTGCCCCCTTGTATCCCAGGGATGATGCCCACAGCCTCAGAGAGTGGCTGAACCTAGGGAGAAGGGCGGGAGGACTCCTGGGGATGCACTCACACTGTGGAGGGGAGAAGAATCAGTAGCAGGAGAAACCCTGAATGGCTTTCTGTGCACACAGGGTCATACAGATGGTCATAAAAGGAAACTGATACTGCAAGACTGACCAGGTGAACCAACTGTAAAACTGGAACAAGGCCTTTAGCAATCTGAATCTCCTTAAACTTACTGCAGCATGAGTTTATAGCCCAGATCTCACTTGTGCTAATGACAGTTTCATATCCAGCTGCATCCTTCTAAAGATAGAGCTGTTTGTCTGTGAAGAGCAGTCACGAAACTTGATGCTGACTGGGGACTAGAGCATAAATTCTGCCTAATTTGTGACTTCTCCCTTATGGTGATTGTAGTTTAAGAATGTTTTTTGCCCTCTGCTAACTCCAGGGAAATCACCCTTGTTAATGGGTGGTTTGGACCCTTCTGTATTGAGATAATGGTAGGTTTTTTGGTTTTCTGCATGGCACAGAGAATGTTCTGCTTTTTTCAAGGATGCAGCACCTTCAGAGTGGAAACTGCCATGTCAATAAGTGTTACATAATTTCTAAAATTAAAGGATATGCTTAATACATGAACATAAGAAAAATCATACTCCTCTGTTGGTAATTCAGCAAAGATCATAGACTTCATAGGAAACAAAATTCCAAGGGATTTTTCACTTTTTTCCCCTCCCTTGAATACAATCCAAATGACCACAAAGAGCTATGGAGTTGTCTAAGGGACTTGGAGTATCTTCCATATGAATAGAGCCTGAGAGATTTGGGATTGGTCAGACTTGAGAAGACTCAGGGAGGTTTTATGTGTTTAAATATCTGATGGAAGGGAATAAAAAAGAGGGAGCCTGACTCTTCTCAGTTGTGCCTACTGACAGCACAAGAGGCAGTGGGCACAGCTTAAAACCCAGGAAATTTCACATGAAACATGCACACCCACAAGACATAAATATGAGAGTGGTCAAACACTGGAACAGGTTACCCAGGGAGATTATGGAGTCTCCATCAGTGGAGATATTAAAAACCTGACTGGACACAGTCCTGGGCAAGTAGCTCAGTCTGATGTTGCTTGAACCAGTAGAGTTGGACTAGGTGATCTCAAGACATCCCTTTCAGCATAAATCATTCTGTGTTTCTGTGATCATCAAGCAGCAAAGTGGCCCTTACTGGACTCTGAGCAGACCATAGGTCCCTTAGCAGTGGTTTGACTGTATGTGTCCTCATGCTTCTTTCTATGCTGTTTAGAATCGTTTAATTGTCTTTGTCCTTCCCACTTTTTATCTGCTTCAGTCACCTGTTAACTCCATCCCACGTACAAACTAATTCCTTCGGAGAAAGGATTCTTTGTGTGGCATGCATGAGCAAATCCTGACAACAGAGCCTTGTCCTATTCTCAGTACTACATCTCACAAATAGTAGTAGAAAATAATGACTCAGAGGGCAGTGTGTTCTCTCTGAAAGCACCTCCTACTTCATCTAGATGCTCCTTAGATACCTTCCACTCAAGCACTGATTCACTTTGGTTGTAAGATGAGTGCTGCTGAACTTGCAGCCATTACAGCTTGGCTGTCAGTCACTGTCTTGGTTCAGGAGGTTTCTGTCTGGATCAAAAGGGATAACAGGAATTCTGAACAAGGTTAATGCATACATTTTAGCAGACTTGTTCTGTCAAGAGTGATGTTGATAGGAGCAGTTGGAAAGTCTTGGATTGCTCAGAATGTACAGCTGATTGAGTGCAATTGTCTGAGACTCCACATCTGCTCCCAATTCTCAATCTGCACTGCACAGGAATGTAAAGAGACATCTCAGACTGTCAGTTCTTTTGGACTTCTTCCAGATGATAAAATGCCCAACAGATTTTTCTTACCCAATAGATTTTGCTTGTAGCAGCAAACTCATGATATTCACCTTGATATTAGCACTTGTGCCATTCTCCTAGCAGGGGTGATGAGGTCACTGGTATGATAGAAAGTGCATCTTCACAATTTCCAAGGAAAGCACAGGTTAGGTTTTAGCAGATGCATGTGTAACTGTTGCTGGAACTGAAGGCACCTTGCATCTGCTGTGACTGTTTGTCATCTTGACTTGATGTTTGGGAAACCCTCCTCATCTAGAGAAGGAAGCCATGCAGTCAAGAGGGAAACTGGAAGCTTTCCTCTAAGCATGAAAATTATTAGCCTGTATTTTTGTAAATTGAAATGCTTCTGCAAATTGTCTTCAAACTGTCTTCTGATCATCTCTTTAGAAACTGGACAAAGGAAATAAGTTGCAGAAGGAGAGTTTTTGAGAGGGAAGAGACCGGAAATCTGCCTCCTATAGCTCTTGTTATCTTGGGTGTTTACCTTGGTATAAGAAGCTGTGAAATGCTAACTGGAGGAAGCTCTTGGAGATGGCAGATTTTTCCTGGGCAATGCACAGTGTGCTCCCTGCTGCCATATCTCCTAACAGTGAAGTACCATTTGATGTCCAACATTAAGCTAAATTTGCTTCTGGCTTTCTCCACACTAGTAATGTTCTTTGGGGGAGCCATCTATGAGTTGTGCTGAGATGCTATGCTAAATTGACAGTCTGTAGAAAAGCACTTTGTTGTGTGCCAGTGCTATCTCCAATTCATAGGCTTCTTCTATTTTCTCCTTTCTGCACTGTGTGGGCTTTTTTGTTTATATTTCGCTCATGTTATTTCATCTTTAAATTCCACAACAGGAAATGGCTAATGCATTTGCCCAGAAGCACCTGAGGTCTATAATCCTAAATGTAAGTATGTCATATGTCTGGAATGACAAAGTGCTTCCTAATGTTCAATCAATGGAGGTTTCACTTGTGCATAGTGTAAATTCTACTGCCCTCTGGGCACTTGCAGAAAACTCTTTCAAAGGTAAAACTTATTCAGAAGGGGGTTACCAGGATGCTGCTTTCTGCTCTTGCAGAGCATTATAGTTATGCTCGTGGTGGGATATGGAGGTTAAACAATTGAATGTTCATATAGAGAGATGCACGTGCAGTCTGGCATATGCCTAGGGTTAATACCTCAGCTTTTATTTGCATTCTCTTAATTTCTACCCTCTCCTTTATTTTGCAGCATGTGATCAGAGGAAACCGCCCCATTAAAACAGAAATGGCACATCAGCTCTACGTCCTGCAGGTCCTGACCTTTAATCTCCTGGAAGAGAGAATGATGACCAAGATGGATCCCAATGATCAGGTCACTAATAGAGCTGAGTAAGATCTGATGGAATAGGATGTACAAGGGGCCTTATTCCTGGGCTCCCTCGCACTGTGGAATTTGCAGTGCATGGTACATAAAGTTTCAAACTTGCCCTTCACATTGTTAACCTTGAGATTAGGGTATGCTCTTGACCATCCTACTGCATTCTGTGGGACTTTGAGATGTAAGTGGGCTCTGAAAGTCATATACTTCTTTCTTGACCAGTGTGATGCCAGCTGTAAAACTGGTTACTTAACCTCTATGGCAGGCACATCATTTTATCCATTTGCTTGCAGTATAGGAGGAAATTTGGGCATTTTTCAGGTGTCTGTTACTCATCTGTATTACAGTTTTTAAGGAGAAATGCCATAGCATTACCTGAATGCCTAGAAATTGCCTGTAACTAAACTTGCAGTTAAAGAAAAGTGCAAACAAATATTTTGCATTACCCACTGTACTGAAACTTGCCATTTTGAAATGGATTGCCTCTTTGTGCATAGTGTTAATGACCCTTGGCATCTCTCTGTGTTCATTGTGTGAGCTCTGAGGAGAGATGCAGGAGTGTGAAATATGTGAAAATACTGCTGTAGTGATTGATTACATTGATTTCCCTGCCTTCTGTCCTTCAGGCACAGAGAGACATCATATTTGAGTTGAGAAGAATTGCATTTGATGCAGAGTCTGACAGCAACACTGTCCCTGGCAGCGGAACAGAGAAACGCAAAGCCATGTACACCAAGGACTACAAGATGCTGGGATTCACTGTATGCATCTAGACTGTAAACCTTGTCAGGGCAGTCTGAGCAATCTCCATAGGAGTTGTGGGGAAATAAGGAACAGGAACAGCTGTTTCCTTTACCCAACTTCAGTATCTGAGTTTAGAGATCCAGTTTCACTCACACTCCCGGGGAAGATCGGTATGAACTTGCTGAGGGGTGAAATGCAAGGGTTCATTAGGCATTCTCTGGAGCTATTTCCGTACCTTGTGCACCTGTGCTATGAAGAACTTAAAACCAGCTTCTCCTCTAGAAAGTTCAGCTAGCATTGTCAGGAGGTGTTCAGGGTTACCTCTCAGATAGATGTAAGGGTGTGCTTGATGGACAGGTGGTTTGAAATTAATTCAGAAAAGGTTCTCACACAATTCCTTTGAGCTAATTCATTTCGATTCTTTCTACCCTTTTCACAGAATCACATCAATCCAGCCATGGATTTTACACAGACTCCTCCTGGGATGCTGGCATTAGACAACATGCTTTATTTGGCCAAATTTCATCAGGACACCTATATCAGGGTACGTGAAGCTGCTGATTTTTACGGATGCCAAACACCTCAGCAGCTCTTCTTAGTGTGTGTGACATCCTGTTGTTGTAGATTGTTCTGGAGAACAGCAGCCGAGAGGACAAACATGAGTGTCCCTTTGGGCGCAGTGCCATTGAGCTCACCAGGATGCTTTGTGAGATCCTGCAAGTTGGGGAACTCCGTAAGTACCATTTATTACCCAGCTTTACAGGCTGCTGGGCTGATGCTTCTAAAAACTAATATTCACAAGCATTTGTACCTTGATCTCACTTCTGCCATGTAAGGACAGGGTGAGCTTGGAATTAAGCACAGTTGATGTCAGAGTGATAATACCATTATCAAAATAAAGTGAGAAATTTTGGTGTGTGCACTCTGGTTCTCCTGAAAAACTGATACATGAAGAAAGCTTCAACTTCCCAGAGCTTCAGGAGGGTTGTGTATTAAATAGTCTTGAAACCACCATGAACTTGGGAAAAGTTTGTTTGCTCTGACAGCTTCAAAACAGCATTTTGAGAAAATTAACCACCATAAGAAATTCCACCAGAGGAAGGTGGGAAACACTGCAAGCAGTTATTTTGGGGGACCAGGATGAAAAGGGCAGGAGTCACAGAGATTTGCATGGTGAAGTGTGGGGAGAATTTCCATTGTCAATAAACTGTCTGTGGGGTGACACAGTATTGAATGGTCTTAATCTCTTGGAGTAAGTACTGTTACACACCACCAGTTGTCTGTCACTGTGGTGGACTTTAGTTACTCCTAGTACCTTTTGTCCAGTATGCTCACATGGCTGTGGTTTGTTTCTTTCTGAAGCCAATGAAGGCCGGAATGACTATCACCCCATGTTTTTCACCCATGACCGTGCATTTGAGGAACTGTTTGCCATCTGTATCCAGCTGTTGAACAAGACCTGGAAAGAAATGAGGGCGACAGCAGAAGATTTTAATAAGGTCAGGTTGGAGAAGAGATATTTTTGTAAAATGTTTGGCAGATCAGCACATGTTCACTAAGCCTGTACATTTGGTTTAGGAGTAGAGCACAGATGTGACAGGGCATTAGTATGGGCTGTAAAGGATGACTCAACTTTTATTGTTTGGAATGCACTGAGGTCCTTCATTCTTCTGGATCTTCAAAGTCACTAGTGTCCTGATACTCCTGGCCCTGCTATCCCATGTCAGTTCTTTGCTGCTGCTGAGCTGTGCCCTGATACTCTGCTGCCAACAAGAATGTGACTTTTCTTTCTGTCCCACCTCTTTAGGTTATGCAGGTTGTTAGGGAACAGATCACAAGGGCTCTGCCCTCTAAACCAAACTCCTTGGACCAGTTCAAGAGCAAACTTCGCAGCCTGAGCTATTCTGAGATTCTGCGGCTACGCCAGTCTGAGAGGATGAGCCAAGATGACTTCCAGTCTCCACCTATTGTGTACGTGCCTGACAAAAATATTTGCCTTCTATCCCTGACATTATCTCCATTTTCTGCTTATTCTTCCATATTTGATTGCCAGGGAGCTGAGAGAGAAAATCCAACCTGAGATCTTGGAGCTGATAAAGCAGCAGCGCCTGAACAGGCTTTGTGAGGGAAGTAGCTTTAGGAAAATTGGAAATCGCAGAAGACAAGGTAAGGAGACAGTGTCTGCTGTATTTTTTCATGTGAAGAACTATAGCAAAAAAGATCTAATTAATTAATCTGTCAGCAGGCATGTTGCCAGAAAGAAAAGCTGGTTACTTGGCTGTCCATATCAGCCAGTAGTTTGGGATGGCACAAATGTGCATTTCTAAGAATACAGCCATCCCCTCATGAATAAGAAGCTGTGCTGAGGAGCTGGGCGAGCAGATGGATTGTGTGGAGAGGCTGTAACAGTGCCTGTGAGACCTTATGTGAATGATCTTGCTCAGCGTACCCTACTTGGTGTGTGTTCCAGAAAGATTCTGGTATTGTCGCCTGGCTCTGAATCACAAGGTGCTACACTATGGAGACCTGGAAGATAATGCCCAGGGGGAAGTGACCTTTGAATCTTTACAAGAAAAAAGTAAGTCCTGATTACAGCTGTGCACTTTTCTGTGCTCTGCTGTCTAGAGGCTGAATATAATCCTAGATAAAGATGAAAGACACAAGGCTGAAGCCCTGACTAAGGAGATACCAACTTTTGGTCCTTGCCCAAATTCTTCAAATCTTTGAATTACTTGATAGTTCTTTTTTAAAAGCCAGCTGCAGGCATGTCTTACTGGTAATGTGTTTTGGAAAACTGCACTAACGAGCTAAAAAGCCAGTGTTCAGTTGCAAAGACAAAACAAAGTTCTGTATTTTCCTGGTTAGGATTGCTTGTTTGGGAGTTTTACTTTTTCACTGTTAGTTCCAGTTGCAGACATCAAAGCCATTGTCACAGGGAAGGACTGTCCACACATGAAGGAGAAAAGTGCACTGAAACAGAATAAGGCAAGTGCTCCCTTTTCATTGTCATTAATAACTAATGCTGTAGTGTTTGAGATTGAAAGCGAGCAAGAGGAGTGGATGATCTCCCCCACTGCAGGTGTGCTGTGTACAAACCCCATCTCCTGTCTGAGCCCTTTCCTAGTGTTCCTTTGTGACTGCAAGGAGCTGTAAGCATGATTGTGCTGTAGTCTCTTCAGAACTGCTCACACAAAGTGTACTGAGCTGCAGCAAGGCAGCTCTCTCGGGGTGGCAGGCAGAAGGTGCTGCAATGTTCTGTTCAGCTGGTGAGTGAAAGATTCTTTTCCATTTAGGAAGTGTTAGAATTGGCCTTCTCCATATTATATGATCCCGATGAGACCTTGAACTTCATTGCACCTAATAAATATGAGGTAAGAAACGTAGTGGTTAAGCAGTAGAATATATATCAATTAACTTCAGAGATTAAGAAGGATGGGTTGCTTCTCATTAGAGACTCGAGCAGGCTGTCTCTCACCAGGTTCATTCCTAGAATATGTTGCTGATGCTTTTTATGAACCATCTTTTTTTCCCCTTAATTATCTTTTTCATTTAAAAAGAAAAAAAAAAACCCACACTAATTTCCCCTAGTCTGGACTGCTACTTTTTTTCCTCCTATGATGCCTAGAATACGTTCACTTTTTTCATTTGTTGTGCCACTGTAGACACTCTTGTCCTTCTAGTACAACCACGGGCTCACACTTTCCTCTAGGCTTTTAACTTCCATTGGAAATCTCTGTGGGCACTGTTTTAGAGCTGGGGGTGGGATTTTTTTCCCTACATATTAACTCACTCCAGTGTTTCTTGTCTTAAAGTTCTCTAATTTTTGCATGGACAGAAAGATTTGACATAAGGTATCATTTAAGCCTGGAGTCGTGAACGACCCCTTCTTTTCCACAGTACTGTATCTGGATTGATGGGCTTAATGCTCTCTTGGGGAAGGACATGTCCAGTGAGCTGACCAAGAGCGACCTGGACACGCTGCTGAGCATGGAAATGAAGCTGAGGCTCCTGGACTTGGAGAACATCCAGATCCCCGAAGCGCCGCCGCCGATCCCCAAGGAGCCGAGCAGCTACGACTTCGTGTACCACTACGGCTGAGGGCCCCGCGCCGGGGCCGCCGCTTGCTGCCGTGCCGCGGGCTCGGGCCGGGGCCCCGGCGCCGCCCGCCTTTTGTATCGGTTCCAATAATAACCAGTAGCGCTCCTCGCCGCCGCCGCCTCCGCCTCTTTCCGCCCTGCGCGGAGCGTCACCGCTGCGCGCCCGCCCCGCTCCGCCGCCGTCGCTCGTTCCCCCGCCCCGCCGGCCAACGTCAGCGGCGGCCCCGCTTCCCCCGCCGCCACGGCCCGCTCAGCCCCGCGCCCGTCCCGTCCCGTCCCGCCCTGCCCCGCCGCGGCCCCGTCCCCGGCTCTACAACAAGTGGCTGATGAAGGTGCGGGGTGGCGGGGCGGTGCGGGGCGGCGGCGGCGGGAGGGCGGCGGCGGTGACAGCGGCTGTCGGTCCCGCAGAGCTTCCCGTTCCCGCTGCTGGTCACGCTGCTGCACCTGCTGCTCATCTTCGCTCTCGCGGCGCTCGCCCGCGCCCTGGAGCGCTGCCGCTCCGGGCGGCCGCGGGCAGCGCTGTCCTGGGCCGACTGCCTCCGCCGGGCAGCCCCCGCAGGTACGGCCGGGCACCGGAGGGGACGGGAGAGGGGCGGCGGAGCGGGAGCGGGCCGCAGGTTTGGGGCACAGCAATATAGGAAAGACGTTAAGGTGCTGGAGAGCATCCAGAGGAGAGCCACGAGGATGGTGATGGGAGCGGCTGAGGTCACTTGGTGCGTTCAGCCTGGAGAAGTGGAGACTTAGGGGAGACCTTATTGTGGTCTTCAGCATCCTCACGAGAGGAAGCACAAGGGCAGGCAGTGATCTCTTCACTCGTGACCAGTGACAGGATCCAAGAAAACATGAAGCTGAATCAGGGGAGGTTTAGGTTGGATATTAGGAGAAGGTTTTCACCCAGAAAGTGGTTGAGCACTACAACAGGCTCCCCACGGGGGTGGTCATGGCACCAAGACTGACTGAGTCCAAAAGCATTTGGACAACACTCTCAGCCACAGGATGGGATTTTTGGGATGTCCTGTGCAGGGCCAGGAGTTGGACTCAATGATCCTGGTGGGTCCCTTCCAACTCAGCATATTCTGTGACTCTAGGAGGCTGCTCAGGGGTGCCTGTGGCACTCTGGCTGCTTCCAGAGCCCTTTGTCTCTCTGGGATGGTTGGGGAAAATCCCCTGGGACAGGGTGAGCTGGGGGATCCAGCCATTGCTCTGGCCCCCATGTTTCCCTACCAGGTGTAGGGCAGGTGTAGGTGCTACCTAAAGCTTCAGCCTGAGACATGCCACCTTCATTGCTCGTTAGATGTATAAATAGAGGAAGAGGCCACACAGAATGAATCTTTCTGAAGGAGTCACTGGCACAGAGAACCTTCTACAGTGCCTTGATAAGTTGTGTCTGCAAGTAACATTTTCTCTTTAACGCTGGTATCAAGCCATGCCTTGCATCTTTCTCAGGGTGGAGCTTGGTAGAGAATTCATCATTCACGGCACACAGAACTATCTGAGACCAAGGAGTGAAGCTCCTACTTGGAGCACAGAACTGTAACTCCTTCTGCAGTTCCTTGGCTGTGTGTTGTATTGGCTCCCACAGAACAACATCTGGTCTATGATCTCTGGCAAGGTTTGCAGTACCTTATATAACATGCCCCATGGTTTCTTGAAAAAAGCTTTCTCCACATCTGCAGCAATTTTACCTTTCAGCATGGCCTGCCCTTGGATCAATAACACTGTTTCCTGTGGTAGGAAACTTCCATAGAAGGGACAATAGGCTGTACCAAAAGCTGCAGGGTTAAGGCTGTGTGCGGATAATTGTTGCTGTGTGTGGATAATTGTTGCTTTTTCAGGCTTCTTGCAATGACCCTCAGACTTACAAGTTACCATGCTCTGATACATTCAAGAAAGACTTTATGCAAATCTGCAATCACTTTCAGTCACAGGGAGGGCAAGAGTTATTTCTGGCTTTTTTGTAATGCATGTTGAGTGCAATGCTGAGCCCAACTTGAGTCACAGGGAACAGGACAGAAACATGAAGAGCTGAGAATATCTGAGTTATGTTGGGTCTGAAGAACTAACATGAGGAAAGCTTATTTTTTTCCCCTGGGTCTGCTCTGCTATCTGTGGCTATGAAGCAGGGTTTTGTGGTGGGTTTGTTTAATGTCATGGAAGACAGTTAACTTCAGGTCCTTTTCATTGATTCTTTAGCTCTGTCAACTTCCTTGGATATTGGGCTGAGTAACTGGAGCTTCCTGTATGTCACTGTCTCCCTGTGAGTACAAACACCACATTCCCTGGGAGCCTCTGGTGGGGTTTGGAGAGTGCTTTGCCAGGGTCTGTTTCTTGAACAGGTGTTTGGTTAGTGGGTCAGCATGCAGGGTCTGTGATAGCTTGCTGGTAGTAGTCGTAGAAATGGGTGATGGTTTCTAATAGTGATTTGATGGGAAAAATACATTGAAGGAGTCTGACAGTGTATTTTGGTCCTTACAGCTACACGATGACAAAATCTTCTGCCATTCTCTTTATCCTGCTTTTTTCACTGCTCTTCAAGCTGGAGGAAATGGTAAGAGTCCCACACAATGCTTTAGGGAGGGAGGTCAGACCTGGGGAAATAGGCAGTGTATGTGCAAGAAACATGTAAGCAGAGGCATGCTGCAGTTATGTGGGTGAATCTGAAAGGAAGGAGGTGCCTGTCTCTGTTGTGTTTGCTCTCCTGCAGAGGGTGACGTTGCTGCTGGTGGTTCTGCTCATTGCTGGGGGACTCTTCATGTTCACCTACAAGTCCACACAGTTCAACGCACAGGGGTTTGTGCTGGTGCTCTGTGCCTCTTTCCTGGGGGGCATTCGCTGGACTCTCACTCAGATACTGATGCAGAAGGCTGAACTGGGTACGTGGGGTGCCAGGAGGGGGTGGTGGTGCTGGTAACAGGGAGGAGAATAAGGAGAGGTGGTAGCCCTTGCTGCAGAAACGAAACATCTCATGGAAGGTGTTGGAAACCTTGGGCATGGGGTATCTGTTGGTGGGTAATGAAGGTGGCTGGGTGTCTGCAGCAGCACACAGGTGTGGGCATCGTAAATACAGGTGTGTGTCTAGGAATGGTGCTAATAAAGGCTCTGGGACCTGTGTTACTCCCTGGCTTGTTGCTGCCTGCTCTGTTATTGATTCTCCTCTTTCAGGGCTCCAGAATCCCATTGATATCATGTTTCACCTGCAGCCGCTCATGTTCCTGGGGCTCTTCCCACTCTTTGCGGTGTTTGAGGGTGCGTGAGTTAATTAGAGAAAGCAGGGATAGCTTTATAGAGTGGTTGGGAGATTGCTTAGCAATTTGTTATTCGAGATAATTCACTTAGATAACTGAACAACTATCAGCTCTGCAAAGTAGTTAGAGACCTGGATTTATCTTATGCTGGCAGAAGGTTAAAGAGTGCATAGAAGTAGTAGCCTGCCATGCTTGTGGAAGTAAGGGCTGTGAAGAACTGGCTCCACATCTTCCTCATACTGGAATGTGAGCAGCCCACCCCATCTATCTTACTAAGAGGAGTCCTGGGTGCTGGGAATGGTATTCTGCTACTCATTGTCTTGTTCCTAGGCCTTCCTTTGTCCATATCAGAGAAGCTCTTCCGTTTCCATGAAGCAGGAATGCTGTTCTCTCTGGTAGGGAAGCTGTTCTTGGGTGGAATTCTTGCCTTTGGTCTAGGCTTTTCTGAGTTCCTCTTGGTTTCCAGAACATCTAGCCTCACCCTTTCCATTGCTGGCATTTTTAAGGTAAGGCATGGTTCCTGTGCTAATGCTAGAAGGCAAGTACTGAGTCATCCCTATTGGGCTTTATGTGGTGGGAGCTTGCTTAGATCCTTAGAAGTTATTGCTTGTTATTTTTGTTCTCCTTGCACAGGAGCTTGATGCTTTGCCTTGCAGTCTCTGTAGTGAAGTCTCTTGGTCCCTGACAGCAAAGAGCCAGAGACCAGTGCCTGTTTTATAAAAAGTACCATTAATGATCAAAGTTTGTTGGCATGTGGGATAGACTAAAACCCACTGCCCTCATGAGCAGCAGATGGTGTGGAAGAGGGGAGGGGTAAGAAGGGCAAGCTCTTGCATCAGACCTTGCATATGACCAAACCGCTGGTTTGAGCTGTCTCTGTAACCTAGTTTGGCACATCCTCCCCTCCCCAGAGGAGTCCAGCACACATACTTCTGAGCTGAACTGTGATATATGAAATCTCTCTGATCCAGAAGTTGCAGGATTCCTCTGTAACTGAGCTATGCAGTCAGATGACTTAAAATCCCACATCCTGGTTTGACAGGTTGTTTGTTTCTAGAAACTGTTTTTAGAACTCTGTGCGCATGAAAGAATGTGCTGATAGGAATTTAGCAGCCTGACATCTTGATCTAGGCTTCAGCTGAAAAATGTATCATGCATATCTCCTCAGGTCCTGCCCTGCCACTTGTCATGGTTTTTTTTTGTTTCCACAGGAAATCTGCATTTTATTCCTGGCCACACATTTACTGGGAGACCGCCTCAGTCTCTTGAACTGGCTGGGCTTTGCTGTCTGCCTGTTAGGAATCTCCCTCCACGTTGTTCTCAAAGCCATGAATTCCAAAGGTGATTGTTTTAAATCCCTTTCTCTTTCTTTGTAGGCTTTCTCATTGCTTCACTAGGAGCTGTGTCTGTTCCAGCTCCTTGGCAGTGCCAGGTTTGGTGGGAAGTCCAGGAAGTTTGTCACTAAACGGGCTGTCTGCATGCAGGTGACAAAGCACTGGAGCCGCACAAAGAGGCCAGCTCTGACCCTGACCTGCAGCTGCTGCTGCGCCACCCCGAACAGGGTGAGGAAGAGGAAGAGCTTGTTGAAACCCCACAACAGCACTGACTGAACATGAAGCACAAAGCCACCTGCTCTGTTCTTACCAAACCTGCCTGACAGCTATCCAGGAGGAAGGTCCAGAAGTCTCTGTGACCACCCAAAGCAGAGCCAGGGCCCGGGGAGAGAGTTCTGCTGTTTTCCTGCAGGGTGGATCTGTAGATGCTGCACAAGAAAAGGCAATGTGCCTTTCACAGGAACTTGGAAGCCCTGGTTCAGTGGGTGTGGAAAGGTGAGGTGAGACAGGGAAACACTGTAAAAAGTCCATTAGGGGATCCTGAAGGCTGTTTACTGAGAATGTAGACCATGAGCTGTAGAATGAACGTGGACATGTCTGGACTGCAGGCTGAGTGGTTCAGGGATGATTTTACTGCTGTTTAGGTTTTGATTTCAAAGGAGAAGGTAGATACACCTTCCCTTTTTTTTTTAATGTTTCTGCAAATTAGGAACTCCCATCCTGGTAGGATCACATGACTGAATAAATCCCTGGAGTTGCCCCAGCAAGAAGGATCTTTTGTGCCTGGGGACCTCCACGTTCTGTGTGCATAGTGAGGAAAGAATCAGTGCTGGTGTTTGGGACCAGTTGAAAATGATCAACATTTCCAGGTGATGTTGGCTGGAGGGAAGACAGGGATGCAAGAGTACTTCTGGTGCTACAGGCCAAGAGGAGAATGAGCAGTGTCACGGGAGATCTAACTTGAGCAATAAGCTTATCAGAAAGTATGTGGGGTTTTGAGGGGGGATTTTTTTGTTTTTTAAATAAAGTTTTTCTGATTTGCTTTTGTCTGTACATTCTGTACCTATGCTTCATCAAGCCGAGGTCATTTGTCTTCTCAGCTCCTTTCCTTTCAGTCCTCCACTGACCTTGCTGCTGCATGCCCATAAGGCCTGGCACACAAAACACTTGCCCAGCTATCATGCATCTCTAGAATTAGGGAGATGTTCTGCAGCCTCTCATATTTATGCCAGCCAAGAGAACGTATTTATGCTCTGTCTTAATGCACCATATCCTAAGAAGACTTTTAGCATTGTGGCTTTTTTTGTTGATCCATTTGATTGGATCAGGTAGTGCTGCAGTCCAGGAAGGGGGAATAGCAGGATTGAAGATGTCATTTTCATTGCTGCTAAGCCTCAAGTGGTGTTGGGCAGGTGGCTGGTTTTTTGTGTGGCAGAATTTCCACATCTTTCAAAGTTTTGTTCAGTGCTAGCTTTTGAAGTTTTTAGACTAGAAATAACTTGACAGAGTTTCCCAAAGGGATAACAGTACAGTCTTTCTCCTGGCAGGAGCTGGATATTAAAGTGAACTTCTCATATTCTCTTTGAGAGCTTGAGCCATTTTGACTAAACAGTCCCTCTGTTGATCTTGCTTCTTAGTTTTCAGATATTAAGTCTTTCTTGATGACTTTAATCAAGAGCACGTCCTGGTAAAAACTTTAGTTATTAGTGATCATCTTTGATCACGTTCTGGTAACTGGCTTCACAGCAGACAGCAGGTGGTGCAGCTTCCTCATGTAAAGCTGCTGAACCAGCACGTCCACACCAGGCTGGCAGACCAAGGGATTTTGTGCATCAAGTAGAATGTCTGGAGCTGAGAATGACTTGCTCTGGCCCTAGCTGTACTTTCCAGTAACTGGGACTTGGGATGCTTCCAGCAGGATTCACCCTGTTTGCCCTGCCAAAGCTGTGAGCTCCAAGCCCAAATACTCTGTGCTTGATGTGGGGCAGTGGCACTTCTGCACATGAGCTGTGCTCCACAGTATCACAGCTGCTCCTTCTTTGCACTTTCTACTCTCCTACGACTGAGCCTTGGGAATCCTTCTGCTGTGTAACTCCCAGACTGAGATTTCATGTCCCTGTAAATCCAAGGTAAAGGCATTTTCATTCTCAGGCCAGAATTTGCACCAGATATGGTGCTTGAAGATGAAATCCAATTGTGCTTGTGTCCTGTAGAACCATGTAGTCTGTTGCTACCAGCCTTGTTTCCTTTTTTGAGACAGAGGTGCTGCCCTCGAACTGCAGCTCTGTCTTGGAGCTCCTGGAACATGGCAGAGTTGTGGGCAAGCTTGGGAGGGGTGGGGTGGCACTGTGCTGGTGTAGGGCAGTGCAGCAGAGTGTTAAAGCAGCACCACAGCTCTGCTGAACACTTGTCCATCGTGCTTGAAAGGGCACTAAGATTTAAAGAAAGGAGAAAGAAGCTTTGCCCACCCTCTCATATAAGGAAAAAATCCTACTGTGCAGTGAAAATGCTGGAAATAAAAAAAGACACAAAGATGAAGGACTTGGAGGAGGGAGCCAGGAGTGCTGCAGCAATGGCACAAAATAAAGGAGAATGCACAATCCTGTAGTGAGTGTTGAAGTACAGACTGTAGGCATGGAGAAGATTGGAGTCTGCTGAGGAGGGAGGACGGAGGTATGGACAGGATGGTGTTGGAAGCTGCGAGTACCAGTAGCTCCTGTTTGCCTCTGGAAATAGCCCTGCGTGGCTTTGCAGTGCCTTGGCCAGAGGTAGTCAAGGCCTCCTGGTGCTGCTGAAGCTGTTGAGGCTTGGATTGATGCAGTGGGCTTGGGATGGGAAACCCTGGGAGTATTCAGCCATGTGTGCAGGCACAGAGCCTTGTCCCCTGCCTTTCAGAGGTCTCTTGGTGCCACAGTGTGGTCCCTGTGGCTGGCTGAGAGGAGTCCTGCAGCTCACTGTGCAGACCATTTTCTGACAAGCCCCAAGCCAGGGGTCACTTTAGGGGACAGGGAAAGTAGCTTTCAGTACAGACAAACATTGTGTGGCAGTTTGGCTCTGTCCCTTTCCTCAGAGGAAGTGTGTGTGTGAAGGCTGAATGTCCTGGAAGTGCTCTGCAGCAGGGCAGTGCCAGGGACACGTGTGCTGCAACAGCACAGGAGGATTGTCCTGGAAGCGCTCTGCAGCAGGGCATGCCAGGGACACGTGTGCTGCAACAGCACAGGAGGATGAGCCTTTTGTGGGGAGGGCTCAGGGCTGTGTTTGTGCCAGCCCCTCACCAGCACAGCCAGCCTGGCAAGGGAGGGCTGCCATTGAATATTGATGGTGTTTGAACTCATTAAGCAGCGGAAGCAAAGCTGAATGAGTCTCAGAAGTGCTGCACTCCTTCCTCAAACTCTGTTCCTGCCTGTAAGACCAGGTGTTTACATGTGTGATGATTCTGCCTCCCCACACATCCCCCTGGGAGACCTCTTTATTTGAAGAACAGATGCTTGGCTTCCTGCTAAAATTTCAATACTGTAAACATCCTGAGGGCAAGGAGAAAGTGTCCCTGCAGACGCCCTGCACTCCTCTGGTCCTCTGCCCAGCAAACAAGGTGTGTAACACCAGTGGGTTTTCTGTGGGGAAGCAGTCCTGTCTCCAAAACACACAGGAGTAGCAAGGCAGAGCAGCAACATGGGGCCTGGTGCCAGCAGTAGGGATGCCTCAGGATGTGCTTCGTTTCTCATTTCAGCTGAACATCTCTGTAGGATTAATTACATGGTTTGTGGTTGGTGCTTGTGAGGTGGGGAAGGGGGAGCTCAGGGTGTAGATGGGAGGAATGCAGGTTGCTGCCAGCCTGGGGCTTTAAAGGGCTCACATTCTTCTGCAGTGGTAAATAACTGCCTCTGACTCTGATACCCCTGCTGCTGCACTGAGGCTCTGTTGGTTTTTCTCCTTGCTGGGGTATGCAGATTTTGATGTTCACAGCCTTGGATCTCTGCAGGATTTTTCTGGGAATTGCACTTTGTATTGTCCTCTTGCCATCATTGCCACACTACACCTGCATCAGCCCCTTCCTCACTGCCACATCACCCCCAGGAAGGCAAAGAATGGGGGAGGCTTTGAGCACAGAGGTGGGGGAAAGGCAGCTGGGCAAGAGAAGTTTAGAAATGGCAGAAGACAAAGAATATGAATGGTTGGAGATCACCAGCACAGCATGGTTCAGGTTGGAAGGGACATGGGGAGGTCATCTTGCCCGAGCCCTTGCTGAAGCAGTCAGCAGAGCTGCTGCCCAGGAATGTGTCCTCATGACTTTGAATATCTCCAGGGATGGAGACTCCACAACTTTTCTGAGCACCCTGTGCCAGTGTTCAGCTATCCTCAGGGAAAATAGTGGTTCCTGGTGTTCAGGGGGACCCTCTTGTTTCAGTTTGTGTCTGTCTCTGTGCACCACTGAACAGAACCCGGCTTCATCCTCTTTCCACCCTCTCATCAGGTATTTATTGACATTGACAGCTTCTCCAGGCTCAGCAGCCCCAGCTCTGTCAGTCTTTCCCCAGATGTGAAGTGCTCCCAAGCCCTTCATAGTCTTCATGGCTCCTTGGTGGACTCCAGCATGTCCATGTGCCTTGTAGTGACGAGCCAAGCCCTGGGCACAGCACTCCAGGTGTGGCCTCAGCAGTGCTGCCTAAAGGCAGGAATCCCCTCCCTTGACCTGCTGGCAGTTCTTTACCTGGGGCAGCCCAGGGAATCCTTCCCTTCCTTGTGGCAAGGGCACGCTCTTCGCTCAGGTGAAGGTGTGCAGCTAGAGGGAAGAACCTGCCCAGTCTAACACTGCAAGAGGTTTGCTGGGGCAGAGAGCTGTCCTACAACACCTACAGTGGCGTAAGGAGCCCCTTCCATCTCATTTTTGCTCTCCAGCCTTGCAGAGCTGTGTAATTGCTGTATCTATCAGTGCTCCTTGCATTAACAGGTAGTAATTGGCACCTGTGTTAAAGAGCCTGGTTTCAATTACTGCTGAATGCAGCTCAGACTCCAGAGCCGGGCGATTACAGGGGGGAGGAGCTGTAGTGCTTACGTTTACGCTCTGTTTTTCCGCCAGGTGCTCCTCTTTCCCCAGGGATGAAGCTTTTCCCGTTTCTTGCTTGTGTCTTGAATCTGCAAAGCTGCCAGCAAAGGCTGCCCGGGAGGCGTGGGGCTGTGCCGCTCAGGGGCACAGAGCCCAGCTCTGTTCTTCCTCCTGTGCATGTTTCTTACAGAAGCCTCTGCTGCAAATCCTGCCCTGAATGGTGGGGTTGCGAGGCGTGGGAGGAATTCAGTCTTTGCAGGTGGTGGTGTTCCCCCAGCCCCGTGCAGCAGCAATCCTGGGGGTTTTCCCATTCCCTGCCCTCAGCTATCCCTCTCTCTCTGGTTTCCAGCGCTTCAGCACTCCCCTGTGTGCAGAGCCTGCCCCCTCCTGCTGCCATTCATCATTTCTGATCCAATAAATTACAGCGCCGTAAAAATGCACAGGGAATTGTTTTCTGTGTTATAGAGCCATGAGCCCTTAAATTTCCATTTGTTCAGTGGTTGATGAATGGACAGTTGTGGCTGGTGCTGGAGCCATGTGGAGTGATGGGAGAGCTCTGACTACAGTCAGGGCTCCCTCCTGCAGCCTCGGCACCAGAGGCCTCGTTGGTTATGGGGCAATACCTGTCTGGGGCTCCCCTTCCCAGAAAACTGCTCACTTCATAACTGGGGTCACGGGAGGGGTTTGGAGAGGCTAAGTCAGGACATTCAGGCTTTGTTCCCAGCCCGTGGTGGGAGTTTTGTCATGTCTGGGAGGGAGCTGCTGGGTGGGATGCCAGGGTAAATGTTGTGCTGGAGAAGCAGGACTGGGAGTCAGGGGCCCATCAGCTCCTGAAGGACTGGTGCAGATAGTGGGTAGGAGCCTGATTTCAGGAAATGGGGATAAAGGGAGAAACTTGGCTCAGTGTGAGGGCAGTGGGACAAGGAAAAGGACTGGGATAGCTGGTACAAATGCAGTCTAGCTACAGGCATATGGGGAAAGGCTGTGCTGGCATCCAAGGAATGCTGTGGCTTAGTGGCTTCCCAGTGACAGAAGAAGTTCTGCTTGATGCTGGAAGCCAGCATCTGTGCTGCTGTTGTCTTTCTATTCTCCAGTAACCTGGAGGCTGCACCTGGACCACAATGCTGAAACTGTGAAGGTGGCATGTGAGGGGCATGGCCACCACTACATAGTTTGCTTCCCTTTTTCTCTAGGTGTCTCTTCTCCTCCCAATGTGGTTTTAAGTCAGTCTTGCAGCACTTTGGACCTGTCTAATGGTTTTGACACTGGATATAAACTTAGCTGCATGACTCGTGCCTCAGTTGAGTCTGAGTCCTGCCTTAAGCAATAATAAATTCCTGATCTAAGCAGCTCTGCTTGCACTGCTGATGCATGTCATGTTCTTCTCCTCTTCCCTGTCTCTTCAGGCTGCAGGCCACTGGCAAGAGCCTGGGAGAGCCCTGCAGCTCTGTGCTCCAGGGTACAGCACAGCAGTCACTCCACTGCCCTGTGATCCAGCACTTGCATAAGTGGCAGGAGAAGGCGCAGAAGGAGTTAATCAGTGCTGGAAAAATTGGTATTTAATCCATTGCTGTCCCTTCTAGCAAACCTAGATGTGAAAATGCCTCCCTGTTGGAAACAGCGCCTCTCAAAAATGGAAATGCAGGATGGCTGGGGATTAGGGTGCCTATCACTGGAAATGGGTTTCTTATCGTCTCTCTGAGCTGAATTGGTGGGACAGCCTCTGAAAATTGAATTGCCTTCCCTGTTTTGGTCTCTGCCATTGCATCCCTCCTGTGCTCCAGCTTTGCACCCACCTTCCCAGCTGTGGCCTGCCTTGTCCCCATGCTCAGCAGAGCAGGGGCTGCCCCTGAGGGGCTCTGTGGCTGTGGAGAGGGATGTCCCAGCTGCAAGGTGGGCAGGACTGGCTACATCTGGGAAGATTCACCCTCACATTCTCAAGGCCAGGAGGATGCAGTCCCTCTTTCCAAGCTTCCCTCTGACATTGCAAGGGCAGTGGTGGCCTGGCTGAGCCTGGTTTAGGTCAACATGAGGAAAGGTGTGAAATGATCAGAGGACATCAGGCTCTGCTGGAAATAAGAGCTGGTGCTGAGGAGCTGGGTCCAGGATGAGTGAGAGGCAGAGAAGATGAGGGAGCTATAAGAAATCCAGGAGGGACCACGTTGAACACATCAGAGCAGGAATGAGTGTGATTTTGAGACTGTGGGCAGCTGACCCTGGTCTGTGCCGTGCCAGGAGGAGGCATCTCTCCCAGCAGCACTCAGCTCTGGTCTGGGATGGCCAAGGAGGCTCTCCCAGTTCCTCCTCACAGTCTCTGCACACCACAAGCACCAGCCAGCCTGTCCCCAGCTCTGTCCCCACAAAACCTCGGGGCTCAGTGCTCCTCTGGCCCATGATGGGAGAGACTGGAAGCTCAGCAAACCCTTTCTCATGGTGCAAACTGCAGGCCCCAGCCAGGTGTGCCCAGGTGTGCCAGTGGTGATCCAGGCACAGTGCAGGGACTCCTTAAAAGGTCTTTTTCCAGTGTTTGGTTTGGGAATAATTATCTCTTACGGAGCTGTATTTTACCATAGGTTTCCAGTGCCCAATTTCATCCTTGTCTCTGTCATAGTATGTTTGGGTTTTTTTGAGGAATTTCCCATCCTCTGTTAGAATTAAATGTGAGCCACAGGCACAAGAGCTGCTGAGTGTCCACCTGTCTATGGCTTTTCAATTCACCAACCTGCAATCATGCTGCTCCAACACACAGTTGGTGCCCTTGATTCTTTGTCTGCCAGAACACATTGAGTTTGAAAGTAAAAATTATTTAGAACTAATTGGGGAATTTTTTTATACTCTAGCACAGCTACCATCCGCAGTTAATGGAATCTGAAGCAGATCTCTGTCTCAGTACAGCCCCTCTGCACTGAGCTGGAACACAAAAAGTAATGCTGGCTGTCAGGGCAAAGCACTAACCACAGGCCTGGCTGCTTTTGGAAGGAAAGGCTGTGCTCAGGTGGCAGAGTCTTGCTGTCTGCCCTGAGGAAAAGGAGAAGTCCTCTCCTCTTGCTAAGGTGCTGTTCTCACCCTCTGCTGAAGGACTGACTCAAACTGCTGACAAATAATGGAGAAAAGGTTACTTTTAATTACACAAGTACCTCCTTTGTGCTGAGGGACAGCTGTGTCAGGTCAGCATCCTGAGAGCAGTGGGGAGCCTTCATCTCTGCAGCAGAGGAAATTGTGGCCAAAGGCTCTGAGCTGTTTGAGGGCCCTGTTCCAGAGCCCATTCCTGGAGGGGAATGCAGGTTTCTTGTTGGTCCCTAGCTGCCCCCAGCCCTGGGTGGGAGAACACGCTGGTTTGTCACCTGTGACACAGGCTCAGCCTGCAGTGGTGGCCTGCAGAGGAGGGACAGGGATGGGGACAGACCAGTGGCAGCCACAGGACAGCCCTTCATGCAATTTTGCAGAGTTTCCTTGCTGCCAGCCCCACGTGCACTGGAATGGGCTGCCCAGGGAAGGGATGGAGTCACCACCCCTGGAGGCACTCAGGGAGTGACTCAGTGTGGCTCTTAGGGCATGGCTTACTTGATGTGGTGGTTTTTGGTCAAAGGTGGGACTTGATGATGTTGGAGGTTTTTCCCAGCCTTAGTGATTCTGTATTCTATCATTCTGTACTTCTTCACAGCCTCTGCCCTGCCCCAGGCCGGTCCCTGGAATGGACCCAGGGAGTTGTCCCAGGTGTATTTTGCAAGGGAGGTGGTTCCCCAACTCTTGGTACAGGTCCACCTCCACTCAGTGGGGGCCAACACCTGTGTCACCTGCCCACGTGGAGGGTCACCAGCTGGGCACAGGTGCCCTACAGGGCCATCCCAGACTCCTGGTCATGTGTCATGAGTGGTCATGTGTGGCCATGTTTTTAACAGTTTGTCCAAAGCAACTTACTATTTCATTTTGGGTTAAAACTGATAAATCAAGGTGACTTTGGGGAGAGAAATAATTCCTTTTGCAGGATTTGCATAATCCTGGCTGGTGATATGATAATGGTGTTTGTTAAAGACAGAACACAATGAATTAATACTGTTAAGTTGCTGCTGCAAAATGCAAAGCAGGTAATTTACAGTGGGTGCAAGCAGAAGTGTGAGCACAGCAGGCTTGGCAGTGGAAGCATCAAGCCCAGAGGGATCCTTGCCTCAGGTCCAGCACAGAGTCAGCAACAGGTACCCTCTGCACTCTGCTTGGCCCTGGCTAAAGGCTGTGCTTGGCTTCCCCAGGGTGAGATTTCCTCTTTGATTCCCTTTTCCCACTGTCTCTGTGGGACTGGGAGTTGCTTTGTCCCCTGGATCACTCCGGAGAGCCAGGCGTGCAGGGCCACTCTCTGCTGGAGGAGGGACAAGGGAGCTGGGGGTGACATGTGTCTGGGTCTGAAGGGCTCTCGGGCACTGAGAGGAGAGGAGAGGGGCCCTGGCACTGGCCTTGATGCCATCCTGGCCACCCCAGGAGGCTCTGGAGGCCACTCATGCTCCCACAGCAGAGAGGCCGTCCCTGGGGTGGGTACAGCAGCCTGGGCACCTCCAGCTCTGCCCCCAGCTCCCCCTGGCTCAGCTGAGGGATGGTGCTGCAGGCTGAGCGAGGGTGAAGAGCTGGTGTGAGCAGAGCAGAGGTGGAGGGAGCTGTTTGGGAAAGGGACAGGGGTGTCTCGCTCATTCCCCGGGCTGGCGCTGCGCTTCCAAAGCCATCCTTCCTGCCAGACCCCGCTGGAATCCTAATGCACTGTTTATCTCTGCAGCTCCACAGCTCTGTGAGAGGGAGATGCTGTGCAGGAGCCAGAGCAGGATTTCAGGCTAATTGGATTCTGTGTCTCCGTGGCTCCCCGTGTAGGCAGGCGACTGGGATTAGTGCAGTGTTTCTGAGGAATGGAGGAGAGCAAGGAGGACCTGCACAGGGATTTCCTCCTTCACAGCTTCTGCTGCTACCTGCAGGAAAGGACTGAGCAGGAAAGGCTTTGAGCAGGCCATCCAGGTGGAAGGGCCCAAAGCAGCATCCCAACCATCCAAATCGCCTCTGTTCTTCCTAAACCTTTGAGCAAGGTGCAGTTCCCTTCCCAGAGAAGGAAACAGCTCAGATACCTCCTGAGTCTGAGCCAGCCTGACATGGGATTGGTCTCTCCTGCTAACTCCTTGTCAGGGAACAAGAAATGGGAATCAAAGGACCAGTGGCTCCTGTGCTCCACCAGCCCCCTGCCTGGCTTTGCTTCCCTTTCCCTCCCCGCTTCCATCCCCAGGCCTGGCTGCTGGCTGGGAGCAGAGCACATTCAAACCTTCTCCCATGTTCCTTGCTGTGTTTCAGAGTCTGTCAGGGCAGGATGCAGCTCATTAGCACAGATTTATTCCTGTATAAACATTTCATTCCTTTAATTGCACGCAGTGACGCCGCCGGCAGCAGCGGCCCCAGGTGTGCGCCCGCAGCCGGGACATGTGGCTGGCACTGTCACCCTTGTGACACACACTGAGGGGCAGCTGGGCATGTGGCTGGCACTGCCACCCTTCTGACACACACCGAGGGGCAGCGGGACATGGGGCTGGCACTGCCACCCTTGTGACGCACACCGAGGGCAGCTGGGACATGGGGCTGGCCCTGCCACCCTTGTGACACACACTGAGGGCAGCTGGGACACGGGGCTGGCACTGCCCCCCTTGTGAGACACTGAGGGGCAGCTGGACATGGGGCTGGCGCTGTCACCCTTGTGACACACACTGAGGGCAGCTGGGACACGGGGCTGGCACTGCCCCCCTTGTGAGACACTGAGGGGCAGCTGGACATGGGGCTGGCACTGCCACCCTTGTGACACACACCGAGGGGCCCAGGGCAGGAATCTGAGCTGTGCCATGTGGGATGGGCTGCTCTGGGTGAGTGTGTGGCCCCAAGCACTGTCTTACAGGATAACAGCAGGTCTGTGGGGTCATGGAATCACAGAGTCCTAAAGTGGCCTGGGTTGGAAGAGATCTTAAAGATAATTTCGTTCCAACACCTTGCACTGTCCCAGGCTGCTCCACACCCTGTTCACCCTGGCTTTGAGCACTCTCAGGGATGGGGCAGTCCCAGCTTCTCTAAACAGCCTGTCCCAGAGCCTCACCACCCTCAGAGGGAAAATTTCTTCCCAATATCCTATCTAACCCTGCTCTCTGTCACTGGGAAGCCATTCCCGTTTATTCCATCACTTCACACCCTTGTACAAAGTTCTTTTTGTCTCTCTTAGAGCCCCTTTAGCCACTGGAAGAGGCTCTAAGACTTCCTCAGAAACTTCTCTTGTCCAGGCTGAACAACCTCAGCTCCCATCCTATTTCCAGAGCAGAGGTGTTCCAACATCTCCCTGGCCACAGGACTGGAGTTTTTTCCTTGCTGTGCAGAGGAAGAACAGAGAGAGGTGCCCAGCCCCTGGCTTTACAGGCAGTGAAGCAGAACAATGAATGAGCCCCTGTGTCAGCAGCTGTGCACCCCAAAAGCTGCTGGGATGCTGGGTGTCTGTGTCCCTGCTGTGCAAGGGACAGCCCCTGGGCACCTGGGCGGTGGGATGGAGCCTTGACAGGGTGCCTGCCCCACACTGAGCCATGCAGGAAGCTGAGGGTGGAGAGAGGGCCTGAGCCTCTCTGAGTGCCAGGGAGGGGTTCCCCAAGGAGATCTAGGATGTGGCAGGTTCCTGCCCTTTGCACTTACTCCCCATGGCACTACCAAAATGCTGCCATACATGTCCCTGGCCACAGGACTGGAGTTTTTTCCTTGCTGTGCAGAAGAAGGACAGAGAGAGGTGCCCAGCCCCTGGCTTTACAGGCAGTGAAGCAGAACAATGAATGAGCCCCTGTGTCAGCAGCTGTGCACCCCAAAAGCTGCTGGGATGCTGGGTGTCTGTGTCCCTGCTGTGCAAGGGACAGCCCCTGGGCACCTGGGCGGTGGGATGGAGCCTTGACAGGGTGCCTGCCCCACACTGAGCCATGCAGGAAGCTGAGGGTGGAGAGAGGGCCTGAGCCTCTCTGAGTGCCAGGGAGGGGTTCCCCAAGGAGATCTAGGATGTGGCAGGTTCCTGCCCTTTGCACTTACTCCCCATGGCACTACCAAAATGCTGCCATCTCCCAAAAGCTTCCTTGCAATCCCTTCCTGGCAATGGAGCATCTCTGGGCCCCACGGGGTGAGGCACTGGGGCAGGAGGGTGCCCCAGTCAGCAGTGCCTGCTGGTCTCTGCATGCAGGGGTGGTAGGGACTTGCAGACCTGCTGCTGCAGCTCGTGGTGTTCTCCCACATCCTCATTCAAATGTTAATTTTATGGATGCCTTTATAAATCTTGTGGTTTTCCCTATCCACAGGCTACATAGATTTCATCTTGTTGAGAGGTGACACTTCTGGCCTTTGGTACCAGGCGATCAATTTAATATTTTGAGAGTAGTAAAAAACATGGGACCATATTAACTCACCATTACTCTGCTGCTCCCTCTTGTAACTCTTTCTGTGCCATCCAAAATGCCAGGATGATGAATGGGTGCCTCAGCTGCTGGCAGAGCCACAGGCATGGGACAGCCCCAGCCAGAGCCAGCCTCCCAGCTGGAACAGCTGCATGGTGCCCGCATTGTGAGCTGCTCTTCTGCTTGCCAAGAAGACAGAGGCTTGTGCCCACCTCTTTGTTCAACCTGGCACTCTGGAGAAATGCTTGTACCTTACCTTTGAGGCCCTTCCATGTGTTCTGAACAGGGGACACCTGCAAGTCTGCCAGCCCTCCAGCACACTGATTTGCCAGGCTGAAAGGAAAAGGCATCCCTCTGCTCACTGTGAGGCAGCCTTGCTGCTGCCCAGCCTGGGAAAACATGTTTGGGTCATTCCATCAATGTAAAGGTTAAATGTTTAACTGCAGCTATTGAAAACAAGGCAACAGCAGCAACAACAACAGCAGCAGAGGAACTGGATGCCTTATCAATGTCTGGAATTAAGATCTGCATCTCAGCACCTACCAAGTGCAGTGCACTGAGCTCCTGTCTGGGCCCTGCCCTGTGTTTAGAGTGCTGCCTCTGAGCACTTTGCAGAGCTGCCCTTGGGTGACAACAGCCCCCATTCCCCGCAGCTGACAGCTTTGCAAAATGGGTTTTTATACTCTTATTTTTGCCTGGGAATTTTGAAGGAGCACCTGATGTTCTCTCTCTGCTGAAAAAGAGAACTCTTTATGCTGTTTCCTTACTTTCAGCCACTCAACTTCTGTGAGTATGCCAGTGAGAGTTACTTGAACACAGGTCCTTTGTTAAGTAAATATGGACCTGGAGGTGTCATTGTTTTCCTACCCTGCACATCTCCTGTTTCAGTAAATCAGTAGATTTCTCATATATTTAACTCTTGTTGTTTTGCAAAAAAAACCAGTTTATATTTTAGCATCATAGAGCAGGTTGTCATTTGGAAAATGTGGCTCACAGCTTTCATGGCTCCATTGCAAGTTGCAATATGCATATTAGCGAAAGAAAAACTAAAACCTCATCATGACACAATACATCCATAATCCCGAATTCCCTCTTCCTGTCACGTTTGTGGGCATGTCACAGCAACTGTCCTGCTGCCAGGCTTTTGTCTCTGGAGTCTGGGCTCACCCTTTGCAGTCACATGCCTGGCAAACCTGCAGGGTCCAGGAGACACAGCACAGGTCCTGCTCCATGTGTCCTCCTGCCTGTGCTCTCTCTCTTTGTGCCTGTTCTTGCCACCCTGTCTCCCCAGGATTGTTGTTATTCCAAGCCTTGCTGGCACATCACCCTCTGATGGGTCCCTTTGGGCGTGAGCTGTGATCCACTGCAGTCCACAGCCAGCTGGCCCCGCTGACCTGCAGCCTGATCCTCTGGGGCACTTGATGCAGAGGCTGGCTGGGAGCAGCTCTGTGACTCTGCTGGCTCCTGAGCAGAGCTCTGGGGGATGCCCTGGCCCCACGTGCTGCTGGGCATCAGCCCAGCCACAGGCTGCAGCCAAATGAGGCTGCTCGGGGGTGCAGGGGCCCAGTGAGCACCCAGATCTTTGCTGGGCTGTCACCTGAGGAACAGCAGCAGATGGATGTGGAAAGCCTTTAAATTCAGCACATGATCAATACTAAACTGATCTTCTGGAGTCTCTTATAAGATTACCCCAGCCTCATGCATCCAATTGCAAAAAAATCACTCAGCACACTAGGGAGATGTGAGAAATGCTGCAGCCCCCATTTAGAATGCATAGAGCCAGAGTAAGTGACTTCACAATTGTTTATTGCAGTAAATAATTCATCCACTTTACATTTGGTTTTGTTGCTACCCCCATGCCCTGCCTCAGCTCCTTTCTCTTAATCCTAAAATTCCCATGCTGGGTTGTTTCTGTGGTCATGATTCCCAAACACACACAAACACAAATATGCTCAGTCCAACTTTTCCTGACTGCCATACCAGGGAGAGCAGTGCTGAGGGAGGGACAGTGCTGGTTCATTCTCAGCTCAGCCCATGCCCAGGCCTGGCTTTGCTGCCTTGGTCTCTGCCCCAGTTCTGCTTTCACACAGTGCCAACGCTCAGAACTGTTTGGAATACATTAACATTGCTAATAGCGTTTTTATACTAATTAATAATGACATTTGAACAAACTAACACAAATTATCTGCTGGCCGGGTGTGGAGGGAGGGTTGTAGCTGAGACAGAGCAGTGGTGAAGGGTGGGTGCTGCTCTGGAGGGAGACCTGGCTGGCACAGGTTCACCTCACCTGGCACCTGTTGGAAGCCCTGGGCTGGGGTGCCTGCAGGGCTCTGCCCATCCTGATCACACACACTTGCCAGGCTGGACTCTGGTGGGCTTGCTGAGCCTGACAGCTCCGGTGGCAGTGCAGGTTGTTTCAGCTGCTGAAAACAGATTGATGAGAATTCCTGCCACGGGATGAAGCTTTTCAAGTCCTGTCAGCTGAAACAAGACTGTTATATACATCTCTGAAGCCCTTGGCAGCATGCTAGCTCCTGCTTCTGGATAGTTTTGTCAAAAAGACCAAGCACAAATTGGCACGTGTCTCTTTGAATTGAAAATTGTCTGGAAGATTGTTAGAAAGAGCATCACACCAGCACAGTCCAGGCAATTGTTCCTGGCTACTCTGGAGATAACCACACAGGCTAGGAGAACTCTTGAGACAGATTTTGCTCCTCCCAGTGGAGACCAGGACAGAGTCTGTGCCTTGGAGCCCTGCAGACACTGTCCTGGGAGTGCTCTCGTTTGCACAGGTGGGTGCTGAGGCTCTGGTCCCTCCTCTGGTTCTGTCCACCCCTGATCACTGTGAAGGGCTGGAGACTTGAGGTCATGGTGGCAGTGGTCCGACCTGAACTGCATCTTCAGGGATGGATCCTCCTTTACAGGCATTGCCAGCCATCTCCACTGGCTCTTTTTACACTTCATCCAGAAGGCAGCAGGTGACCTTTTGCAGTAAAGTGATCCCAGCATCCAATGGTATTTTGCATGCTGTCCCTTGGGATCTGTAAGTGAAGGCCAAATCAGTGTTATTCTCATCCACTGCTTTCAGAGGAGCCAGTGAGATTGCACCATCTGGGATACACTCACTGCTCTGGGTGATTTTTTCTCCAGGACAGAATCTCTGAAACCCCTCAGGGTCATTTCCTGATGTGGCCCTTGGAGCCTCTCCTGGGGCCTGGTTTTTGGGGGGCTGGAGCACTTCAGGCATGAGCTGCTTTTCCAGTTTGTGATTCCTGCTGCTCCTTGCACAGACTCTGACTGCAAAGGGGTTGTTACCCCTCCTCAAGGTGTCAGTCCAAGGCCCCCATGCCTTGGGCATGCAGAGCATTCCATTGCCAGCAGCTCAGGCAGGCACCTGCACATCATGGGTGATGTTCCCGGGAGTGAGCTCTGAGCTGTGCAAAGGGCTCTCCACCTGACCCTGGCCTGAGGCTGTCCATTCTGTCCCATCAGGAAAGCTGATTCCTACCCTGGAATTGCAGCCAGGGTGGGGAGTGTGGGAGGTGTGTGCACAGCCCTGCCAGACCCTCAGCTGCTGCAGGCTGCCAGCAAGTGAAGGGCTGGAGGAGCACAAGGTGGGTGCCCAGCATCTCTGCTGTCCCTGTGCCAGCCCCTGGAGCAGAGCACTCTGACACCCCTGCAGACAGCAGTGCTGGCACTCAGCACCTCTGGAGCCATTCTTGAGGCTCTGAGCTTGTTTCCATTAAAGGTGTGTGCCTTGGCTCAAGCCCAGGTGCTTGCCATGGGTTTGGCAGGCTGTGCCCATGGGGCTGGCTGCTGAGAGCCTCCCGTGCCAGCAGACAGCAGCTGGGCCTGGGGCTGCGCTCAGCCACGTCAGCCTGAGCTGACAGGCCTGGTGTGAAACAAGATGAATGGGCTGAAGTTGGTGAAAATTATTCTAATTTATAATCTGCTGCTTTGTGGAGCTCCCCAATTAATTCTTTCTAGATACATAAGTAGGCCACATGTTTGCTTTGCTTCAAATGTAATAAACATTACACTCTGTCCCCTGCTTTTGGTGCTGGTTCCTGTCAGAGCATTAGTCCCTGTAGCTAATTCCTCACACCTGTCTCTGGGGCTCCTGGGACCTGGGCTGAGCACGGGGCGGAAACGCCAGGCTCCAGGAAACTTGTGGCATGGAGAGATAAATTGCTGATCAAAGGGCTAGTGCTCAGTGCATCTGAATATTTAGTTGTAGGCAAGGCAGCCCAGCCTGCTCGGGAGGGGCTTTGTTCCTGAGAGCACAGCGAGAAGCAGGGCGGGATGGGGCGCTGGGATTGGGGTGCTGGGATCTCTGCAGCCCCAGGCACAAAGAACTGGGAAGAGTGGGGCCCATGGGGTGCAGTGTCTGTGGGGAGCTGCTTTTCACAGCTCTGCTGGGGTCTGGATGTCAGCACAGGGCTGCTGCAGCAGCGAGGCACCAGCCCTGGGCAGGAACATCAGCCTGGCTGGTGCAGAAGTGACCCTGCACCCACCCTCGGGGCAGGGCACTGATGTTCTGCCCTCCGTGGTGCTGCAGAGCAGGAGCTGAGCACGGCCACGGCTGTGGAGTCAGGCCAGGAGCTGCAGCCTCCTTGTCAGAAATCCTGGAAAAGCCAGGAAGAGGTGGGGAGGCTCCAGCAAGCAGGAGCCAGTGGTTCCAGAATGTCCTGGAATATTCACAGCCCTAAAGTGCCAGGATGCCCAGGAAAGGCCTGTACTGCCTCTGCAGCCAAGGACAGTAAAAACCAAGGGTTTGGGCACTGCTGGCCTGGACAGTGCTAGTCCTGCTGTCAGAGGTGATGGGCAGTCCTTGTTCCTTCTGTGCATGTAAAAATAGAACCAGTTTTACAATGCCTTGCTGATCCTTGTCACCTCCTTCCCCACGTGCAGGGGATGGAGGCTGATTCTGGATTTGCTGATAACAAGGGTGCAGACAGACTTGCAGGAGCAAAAGCCAAGTCTGGGTGTTGGGCTTTATTTTCTGTTTTGATTGTCATGTAACTGATCACAGACATCACTCTCTGCCTTGATTTCTGCCTCCTCTCCTGGCACCATCATTGTGATCTCTTCACCTACCTAACAAGTCAAGCCCACCTCACAGGCCCCAAGTGTGAAAATGAGTTGAAAAGCCCTGGTTTTATCATTGCCATCACATCCATCCTCCACCTAAATTCCAAGAATTTCCAGCACTGAGACAGCAAACTGTGATGCAGAAGCATACAAGAACTTTTGCTGAACTAGAAGTGACCCTGATGTTTGCCCTATTGCCAGTGGTTTCCATGGTCCCAGGGAATGTGGAGACTTTTCCCAAGCCTTGCTCTCCCTTCCACCCACAGAAAACATCCTCCATCCTTGCCTACCTTCCCCCAGCCTGCTCAGCACCCTGGCCTTGCTCTGGTGCTGTGTTCTTTCCACGGGTGAAGCAGGGTGGAGCTGCTTGGCTTGCTGAGATGCCTTTGGTGCAGGGTGAATGAATTGGGGCTGGTGCCTGCTGGTGAAGGTGCCCACTTCCACCTGTTAGATGCAGCGATGTCTTCTTGCTTGCTGTGCAGAAAAGTGGGGGAGATTACTTGGCACTTTGTTTGCACCATCTGCAGAGAAAAAGAGAATTTTAAAAATAAGTTTAGAGCGTAGAATGATAGTGGATTTCAGCACTCCTGCCACAAGCACTGCCTTGTTCTTTTCTGTCGCCTGGCTTTACCCCTCACATCCACAGCTTCTCTGCTGCCATCCAAGTGCAAGAAAGCAGCTGCCTGGCCTTTAGCTCCTGTCCTGCCCTGGGTGGTCCAGAGCCAGCAGCTCCATGTCCTTCAGTGAGTTTTGGGGCAGGGACGAATTCCTTGAGCCCTGCTAGAGAAGAGGTGCTGGCTTTGCACTCTGAGCCCCAGCACCTTGTTCTGTGGAGCCTGGCTCAGCCTCTCCACGTGTCTGAGCACACCGAGGGGATGCACCTCCCACCGTGGGGGTGAGCACTCACCTGCCCTCTCTGGGGATGTTCCAGCAGGAGAAGCTGTGCTAGGGGCTCTAAAGGGCAGAGATGCCAGCCTGGCCTCGGGGCATGCGGCCCCTCTGTTTCCTGCAGTGCCAGACACAGGCACTTGTGTGCCCCGTGCAGGGCTGCCAGGGAGGGAAGCCAAGCACTGCTCTTATCAGACTCACACAGACCTTTCCCATCTGGCTGCTCTTCTGAGGAGGGATCCAGGCTCCCTGCAGGTGCCAGCAGCCGAGGCAGGAGGAGCAGCTGATCTGCTCGCAGGGTCTCAGGCTGCCTCCTCCAGTCCAGGCTGGTGCAGCCCCTGCAGCCCTGCAGCCCCTTTTCTCACCTTGGATACACAGGTGGAGCTGACAGGGAGTGCTGAGGTCTGAGTCAGCTCAGGCAGCTTGGGCTGTGTTGCAAGAGGCTGCAGACACAAAGCTCAGTGTGGGCCTGGATCTGGGTCCTGCTCTGAGCCCAGAGCACAGAGGATGGAGAGCTGGTGTGCAGTGAGTGACAAGAGGATGCACAAGATCTTTGAGACTCTAAAACCAACCAGTTCTCTCAACTGCTGTGAGGGCCACTCCTCCCTAAGTCCTCCCCCAGCCCTGCTGAGGTCTGCCAGGGCCAGGGATCCCTGGCAGACATGGTCTGTGCCAGCACTGATGCTCCTTGTCCTCCCCACAGCCATTTGCAGCGTGCCACTGGCAGCACAGTGAGGTAAAGGGAGGAGCTCAGAGTGAGCACCTTCCTGTGGTGCTGCCAACTCTGTGTCTGCAGAGCCACCGAGGCTGGGCCAGGACATTGTCACATCCCCTGTGTCTCCCAAAGCTATCCCCCCAGCTTCTGGGAAGGGCTGAGCTCAGTGAGTGTCCCCCAGCCTGTTGTCACCCCTGCAGAGCTGTGGGGCTTGGGCTGGCCGTGCTGGGGAGGCTGAGCTGGGCTGCAGCCCTGCCCCTGCCTGCAGAGCTCCTGCAGGGCACGGGAGAGCAGCAATCCCTCCGGTGCCTGCAGCTTGCTCGGTCCCTGGCAGATGAGGGGTGCAGGCTCCTGGGGAGCTGTTCCAGGACTCGTTTCCAGGCCTGGGAGATGGGAATGTTTCTCCCTGATGGATGCAGTTTGTTTCAGAGGTGATGGAGCTCTTGCTGCAGGAGCAGACCAAAGCTGGTGGGCAGAGGGGCAGCCAGGCTGGTGAAGCGAAACATTTTAAATGTTTTTCATTCCAGCTCTCTGCAGCCCCTGCCTTGCCAGGGGCTGCTCTCTGTTTTCAGTTAACATGGTAACTGCATCAGGAGCAAGTAAACAAGCTTTCCAAGTATGCTGCAGGAGCCAAGGCAGCTCTGGGCATCTTGGCCGTGTCCCTGGGGACAGTGCTGCTGGGTGTTGCTGAAGCTGTGACACAGCTGCTCCCACACCTTGACTTTGGGGATCCTCAACACCTTCTCTCGGGAGACTGAGCTGTGGAGAGGAGAGGGCATCCCCCAAGTGCATCCTTGGAGAGCAGGACTCTGCTCTCAGTCTGGGCTGGACACTCCAGCAGAGTTCTGCACGTGTTTCCTGCTCTTTTCTCCTTCCATCTTCACACAGACACAGGACAAAGCATGATGAGGAATTAGAAGAGGTAACAGAGAAGAGCACTCAGAACCACCAAGCCCTGTCTTTCATGGCACCCCACTACTCAGAGAGCTGTGAGTGCCAGACCCTCAGCTTCCCTATCCTGGCCTGGCTCCTGTCCTGAATATATTTTTACATTTTGTAACTCTCAGAGGTTTTTAAATTTAATGGGTTCCTCTTTTTTCTTTCCTCCTTCTTATCACCTGAGCTGGATCCTCTCTGAGCTGCTGCCAGCTCCAGGGATTACAAGTGAATAATTTACGTCTGATGGCACATTTGAAGTTTAAGAAAAGGAAATGGCAAGTGGAGCCAGCTCCTCATCCCTGCCCCAGAGCCACGGTGCAGGCTGCTGCTGTTCTCCAAAGGCAATTCCAAGGATTCCCTAAGGAGCCATATTCTGCACATGGCCTGGCCCTGCTTGGGCACGGCCATGCAGCTCCTGGCAGCCTGGAGTGAGGGACCCCAGGGCACCCCAGGAGCAAAGGGCCCATTTTCACCCAGCTGCCCTTGCAGGCTTCTGCTCTGCCAGGATCCCCACGTGTGCCAGGGGCTGACCTCCCCTCCCTGCCCGGTGCCAGGAGGGTTCCCTGCCAAACCTGGATGTGTCCTGGCAGCCCTGCAGCACAGACAGGAAGGCAAGGGGCAGTCGTGCCCTGCTGGGGCTGCCTCGAGGGTCACCAGCCTGGTGTCTGCAGGTGCAGGGGCAGAAGGAGGGATGGCTCCCTCGCTGTGCTGGCACAGCACACACCTCTGCCTGACCCACACAGGTCTGGGCACAGAATCCCTCCCACAGCCAGGGGTGTGCTGCCGCTGACGGGCTCTGGGCTGGGCTTTCAGAATGCCGAGCTCTTTGCTAATTCTCAGAACGGGGACCACAGGAAGATACTCCAGGAAATTATTTTTGACTCCCTGAGATTCACTCTTCAGAGCTAAGTCACTTTTATCAGTGCTGGTTCAGCCCCAATGAAGGCAATCTTTCCTCATACATACACTTCTCTCTGCAAGGTGGCTCTGACAAAATTTAAATATGAACTTTAGTGGTTTCCAGGAGCTCTTGGAAGAACTAACAAGCGTATCACAGGGTCCAGCATTAAATCCTTCCCTGCTGGGATGCAGTAGAGAACGGAAACTGTCAGGCAGTTTGAGATCCACTTAGCAATTAGTGCAGATGAAAGAAGCACTAACGTGAAAGCCCTGGTCTCTGTGCTGCTGGTGGGAGGAGGAAAGGAACGTGTAAGAGAAACATAACAAAATGCGACTGTGTATCCCACAAAACAATGAATCATTTTAACATTTCCAATCCTTTTCAAGCAAGCAGAAACAGTCGATCAATATGTGACAGAATTAAAGACCTGCAGTAAAACCTTGGAGCTGAGGATCTGTGAGAATTCTGAACACAGACTAATCTGTGAAATTCTGCATATGGCAATAGCACACCAGGAAAGACCAGCATATGTACAAGCCCCAGAAGCTGCAACAGAACAAGTCTGCTGGGCAAGAAAGCTTCTCTGCCCACCCAGAGGAACACCCACTGCGGAGCAAAAATCATCACTGGCAGTGGATATGCAGCAGCTACAGAAAGCAGGAGTATTTCCCAGAAAACTCAAAGTTACAACAAACATGGCCCTAAGCCATATCCTTGTAAAAGCCTGTGAAAATGTGATTCAGAATGTATATTCATAAAAGATGCAGCCATAGCCATGGCTCTGGAGGATTTGGGGCCAGTAAGAGCATCTCATAGCCTTTACACTCTGAAGTGGTGAAAATAGCCAAAAGGTGCCATTCCATGAGTGTGCCACAGCTGACTTCAGGAAAATAACAATTCCAAGGTGGGGTGGTAGGATGGTATGCCTGGAAAAAGGAAAGACAGGAATACAACAACTAAACAGGTGACTACTTAATTATGTGCTCAAGGGACATGATGGACTGTGTTTGAATCCATTCTAAAAATATCTGTACTGGACTGTTTGAAATGTAGTAGGGAAGACACAAGTACACAGTTTTGAAATACAAATATTTTTAGAAAGTTAGGATCATTCTTTGGATCCTGGTAATTGAGTGAGCATAGGAGCCCCACATGATGCACTTACAGCATATCTTTGGCAGGTTCAGATTGCTGCAGATGCACTTTGGAAAAGCTGTAGAACCCTGTCAGATACTCACAGAAACCTGCTAGTCACAACAGCAGGACAATAAATGGCACAAGGAAAGTGTAGATTTAAATTCAGTGCAGTGGGACTGCCACGGGATGAAGGAAGCCAGGGAACTGACTGCATGTGCACATATATTGCTAGTTAGTTTAACGGCGGTGGTGGCTGAGCAGGATTTGAGTCAGAGGGGACAGGGCATGATGAAAGATGAGCTGGGGCTGATGCAGCACCTCCTAGAGGGAGGCATTGAACCAGCGCCCTTGGGTTCAGGAGGGCTTTGCTGGTCCTTCCCAGCCACACCGTGGTGATCTTCCCAGCCCAGACTGCAAATCCTTCCCAGTGCTGCACTCCGGCAGTGCTCACATCACTCTTCCTTTCTGGGGTGTGAGCCCAAAGGCCATCCTAGTAACAGAAATAAACAACTGTTTTCCAGCTTACAGCCTCTCCAGCTGCTTTTTGCAGCCAGACTGTGACTTTCACTGCACCACAGTTCTGTAATTATCACAGGAAGATTGCAATTGCTTTGAACCTCATTTTTCTCTGCCTTTGGCCGACCTCGGGGCTACAGTGGAGTGTGTGTGACAGAGAGTCTGTGTGCCTGCATGTGTGTGGACTGGGGAGAGAAGGACAAAGGGAGGCTGTATCATGGTCCTCCTGTCAGTTAGCCCTGGTCCTAAGCTTTCCATCGAGCTGGGATCCTTGGATGCAAACCAGACTTGATGGCCCCAACCTCTGCCTTTCCTCATTTTCTTTGCCCTGTCTTTTTTATGTTGCATATCTAGGGCAAAGCTTCAGTTATCTGAGCATCTAGATGTAAGTCTTGGGAGCAAACAACTTGGAATAAGTCCCTGTGCCACTGAAGGGAGGGTACTTTGTGAACACATTCCACAGCAGGGGCAATTCATCTGCCTGCCCATTAGCAGAGCCAAGCACTTGTCATTGGGTTTTCTTTAGTCTGGGCCTGGACCAGTAAAGTAAATGTTGAATGACTGCTACAAATAACTGCCCCAACCTCCAGTTTTTATAGGCAGAGTGGCAGCATTTCACGCTGGGCACAACAAGCAGTGGAGATGACAGCTCAAAGCCAAATAGACATCACAGAGCCAGTACAGATGTGATTTATTAAAGAAATGCCTGTATTGCAGAGGAAGCAGAAAGGTGTATCTTGAAAGGAACCTTTAACGCCTATGAGTGGAAAGGAACAAGGGCTGGGAAGCAAGAGAAGCTGCCAGGGGCAAAAGCTAATGGGCCTGGTCCTGGGGTGTGCTGTCAGCAGGGGACCTGTGGCTGCGAGCCAAAGGGTAAGCTGTGCTGCTTCATCTGGAGGCATAAAAGCAAGAGCTGAGTAAAAGGGCTGCCCAAGCTGGGATGAGAGGCAAGAGAGTGCTGGTGGGGAGGGGAGTAACCCCAGGCTGCCACAGGAGACTGACACTCTTCACTGGTTTGTGCACAGAAAGCAATAACCACACACCCGTGTCAGCAGGGCACGTTGCATTCTGCAGCCTCCCAGGGACTCCAGCTCCCACCTGGCTGTCCAGACCCAGCTCCTGAGCTGCCAAGTTCTGCCCAGACCCCCCATCCAGCCCTTCTTTCTGGTGTGCCAGCACAGCTGCTCCTGCTCCAACCTCCCAAGGCTCCAGGTTCCAAGCCTTGGGGCCCCCGTCAGTGCAAACAGGCCTGCCCTGTGCAAGGACAAGTGGCCACTCCCAGCAGCTGACCAGGCCCTTCCAGCTGGACATGCTCAGCCCAGCCTGAGGTATTTGGGGGGGAGCCTTAGGCCTTCCCATTCCCATGCTATGCCCCCCACTGCCCAGCCTGTGTTCCCGTGCCAGCACACTGCAGGGACAGTGCCAGCACACGCTGTCCCCAGCCCTGGAGCCACTCTGAGCAGCAGAATCTGCTGCATTAGGTCGATTTCAAGAGCCCCTCCAGGTCAGTTAGCAATTACCTGCACCAGATCCACGCTTGGAAAGGAGCTTCTGATCTCTTCAATGCACTCGTTTTTCTCTTTCAATTTCAAATTCGCCTCACTGGAAATAGGCACTTCAGCCTCTTTTACAGACCATGGTAAATTAGGATTTCGTCCAGTTCTGTTGGTTCTGCTGATACAGATGTTTTCCTGTGCAGAGGCGATGCCATGGCCAATCCGAGGTGTGTCCAGACCTTTCCTGTTCAGCCACTTCCAGCTGAGCCTGTGGGTGATGTCTGGTTCTGAGTGTTCCTGCACAGACCACAGGCCCTTGCATGTGCTGAGATGGGCATCCTGGTTCCAAAGCTCCTGTTATCAATTCAGACTGGTGCCCCATGCTGTTGAAACATGACCAATGAGGAATATCTTCCCTTGAAGAGTCAGCTGAAGTGCAGGTTTCCATCTGCATACTCCGGTCTTGTCCTGGAAAGGAAAGGACTGGAAAGAAGAAAATCCAGGGTCTTTGCATCTGTCCTTATGTTTGTGCTGAAACCTGACTGCCATCCACTTGTCACAAAGCCATTTTTCACAGTGACATCCTTCATGCAGAGCTCTGCCAGCACTGCACTGGTGACACTGTGGGGATGCTGCAGCTGAGGAGACACGTCTCCTGCCTGTGCCCGAGGACACGCTCCCAAGGGAAGGGAGGCTCACCACAATCCTGCAGCTGCTGCACCTGCAGCAGTCTCTGGGGCCAGTGTGCAGCCATGCCCTGGTGGTCCCCTGACAGGCTCAGCTGAGGCACCAGGGCCAGCTGGTTGCAAGCAGGCACAGGCTGCTGCGAGGGGGGCTGGCAGTTTTCTGCTTTCCTCGTCACAGGGCACCCAGAGCCCAATGGGGTCATGCAGAGCCCTCTCCCAAAACTGGGGTTCAGTGCTCAGAGGCAGAAGCAATTTTACATAAAGTTCAATTAAATATTTGCTTTATAATTGCGCAACAAATTATTCATAAAGGCATTGGAATCTAATCACAAGGCTGACACCGTGGAGTCTGCAAATGACACAGTACTTGGAGAGAATAAAGATGGGGGGAGCTGCCAGGCTGTGGTGACAGGCAATGCCTGAATCTGTGGGGCAGTGGAAATGCTCCCAGAAAAAAGACCCACAGCAGCACAGAAGAACCTCAGCAAGGCAGGGTTGTTTGGCTGGCTAAGTAGGGTGAGGTGAGAAATGGCTCTGGGCAAGAGTTTGGGGCATTTGGCTCAGGTGTGCCCAGCAATAGGGCAGTGCTGGGGCTGTGTCCCTCCCAATCATGTTCTGTCACTCCATCTTCATGTGGACACACTCTGTCTTGTGTTAGAGTGTCCCCAGTTCTGCAGGACTTTTGTGAGCACAGGACTGCTCCCCTCAGCTCATGCCCCTGTCTACAGCAGGAATCATGGTGCTGGGCCTTTTAAGGGGTGCAGAACCTCTCCCACAGCCACGGGCTATGAAGAAAGCCATGTGGTACAACCTGCCTGTGGGGTCCATCCTAAACCATCCTAAACCAGAGCAGCATCCAGGTAAAGGCAGGAGGCAATCTGGGCAGGTAACAGGGCATCCCACACTGCAGCCCTCCAGAGACAGGCAGTGTCTCTGAGACAAGGACGGGCAGCTGGCAAAAAAGCATAATGGGAGCAAATGTGACCTCCCAGGGACGCTTTGCAGGGAGTGTGTCAGGGGGACTTGCTCCTTCATGGCACCCTGAGCTGCAGCTCTGTGGGCAAAGCCCTCTCTGTCAGTCCTGCCACGCAGTGCTCAGCTCCTTGCAGGGTGAATTTTGGATTCAGCAGACTGAATCCTGCCCCCAGGAGGAGCGAGGCTGTTGGGACTGAGCTGTGTGCATCTCTGCTGTTCTGCTGAGACGAGGTGGGGTGTGGTGAGGGACTGAACACAGCTCTGCAGGAGAGGTGCTGACCCCAGCAGGCACTGCAGTCAGGGGTCTCTTTGCCTAACAAGTGCAATCCTTCCTAAATTCTGTCCCCTGCTGTCATTCTGGGCAGTGGGCTGCAGGCTGCCCTTGTCCTGCCAGGAAGAAGCCCTGCAGGGCACCCAGTGTTAGGAAAGCTCTGAGTGACAGGGGAGCTGGATCCTGGACAGAGCTGGACTGGAGATGGATTGCCTGCCTGCCAAATGTGGACATTAGACAGGGAGTTAGATTAATGGGAGATGGCTCTGCCAACAGAGAGGTGAGTCACAAAGCTTGTCCTGTGCTGAATCTGTTTCTCCAATAGGGAAGGAGTAGGAGGATTTATCAAGATTAATCTCTCACAGAGTTGTGAGAATAGCCAAGATTCATGGGCTTCTCAGCAACAAATTTCCAAGTAAGCAGACAGCACTTGGGCTTGCTCCATGTGACACAGCACGGATCTGTACTGGTAACTCTGGAGTTCCTGCCACTGGTCACAGGTAAGATTGACCACACTCCTGAGCTCCCACAGGATTCCTGCATAGCACAGGCTGCACAGGAGCACCAAGCAAAGGGGCTTGAGAACATCAATTCCCTGATTTCCCTGAAGTGGTCTGCAGCTGCTAGACCCAAAACAAACAGTGTTGGACCTTGCACAGAACACGAGAAGGAGCTAAGAAAGATCTCCTTTTGGCAGCTGAGAGGAGCTGGTGACACATCAGCTGGAGAGTTTGCCAGGTCTCTGCCATCTTTGCATGAAGGAAGAGTAGGAGCAGGGTTGGACAAGAGCCAGAGCACCTTTCCTGGTGTGACCAGCACTTCTTCTGGGTAGCAGTTTGTGAGACAGCCCTGACACACCTGGCAGGATCTGTTAGAGATGGGGAAGGGAGAACAGGTTGGTCACAGCTACCTTTTGGCAGATGATGGGGAGCTCTCAGGCACCCCTGTGTCTACCCCCTACAGAACCCCAGGAAGTCTCCAGGAAGGAGGATGAGGCCAGGAAAATGAAATCTTGGTAAATGGGTTTTATATTATGGTAAATGGGTTTTATGTTGTGTTTTAAGGAGCTGTGGAGAGAAAAATCTCAGTGCTAGTGAAACAGAGATTTTTTTTGGAAAAGGAAGATTTCCATTCCATGTTGGGAGTCCTGTTTCTTTCTGATATTTCTTCAGTTGTTCATGTCATGGCTCTTCAGTCTGAGCAGTTTTACAAATGTGTTGTGGAGATGAAAGCACCAGGGAAAGCTGCTCAGGATCAAGTTGGAAAAGCTTTTAACTTTCAACTCCTTACAGACAAAGGCACAGAGAGGAAGGGGGGAAGTGCAAAGACTGGGAAAAGGAAGAGGAAGAAGCAAAAAGAGATAAGGAGAATAGAAGAGTGAAAGGGACAGAGCAGAGAAGACAAATCACAACAAGAAAAGGAACAAGGCACCAGCAGAAAGAAAGGGAGAGATAGGGAGAGAACAAAGCAAGGGGCCTGGAGCTCAATGAGATGGGGAGACTATAACAGAGTAAGGGAACAGTGCTGCAGGAAGAGCAAAGCTAAAAAATACAAAAGAGCTATTTAAACACTGGGGTAAAGCAGTGATGAGAATAAGAGGAAAAGAGAAGCCAGATGAGGACTAAATTCTCATGGAGATAAAGGGGATGGCAGCAAAGTCAAAGGATGACCTGTCCATCCTTCTGTCATTGCACATACAAGACATGACATGAAAGTGACATGTCAGCTTCTCAGAGGGGCTGAGACACAGCTGTGGAGGCTGAATTCAGTGATCATGTCACGGGTGGTCCTTAGCTCTCCTGCTTTGCATCCTCCAGCTCTCCTTCCCTGTGGTGGCTCCTGGCCATGTGACATGGGCACACCCTGAAGCACCACTGATTTTGGGTGCCAGGGAAGGACTGTCACAAAGTGCCTCGTTATGGTGCTCTCCAGGGCTGGCTGGGACAGGCTGCCTGGCCTTACCAGCATGGCAGCAGCAGGAGGGCATGGAATCATGAAGTCTTAGGATGGTTTGGGTTGGAAGGGACCTTTAAAGGTCAGGTAGTCCAACCCACGTGTGATAAGCAGGGACTTCTTCAACTAGTTCAGGAATGGAGCTGCTGTGCCACAGGGGAGGGAGCAGTGGGAGGAGAGACAAATCTTCTGTGTCTTCAGAACAAGGGGGTCTTAGCAAAAACAGGCTGGAAAAGGGCACCATGACTACAGACAAGTGCTGGGACCATCTCCTCCCAGTATCCCACCAGCTCATTGGATGCTTCCCGCCAGGTGGGCTCAACTCCACCTGCACTGTGTGAGGTGACCTCTTGGCTGTCCCAGGGAAAGGATCTGGGTGTTCCCAGTGCCAGTGTCCTGGCTGCCACAAGAGCCTTGCAGGTGTCCCAGGGCTAGATTGGCACTGAGCACATGGTCTCTGTTTGCAGACTGTGTTAGCAGTGCAGCAGCTGTGCTCCAGGCTTTGCTCCTTTCCCTGCAAGAGCATCAGGCTCAAGTGGGATCCACTTTGGCAGCAGTGCTTGCAGCTGGCAGGTCTCTCAGCCTCACACTGGGATTGAGGATATTTCTAGATGCTTCTGTGTCTGAAGAGGCTGATATGGAGCATTTCCTGGGATGTCTTCAGGGCCCCCTTGGCCTTTGAGGGTGGGAGTCATGTAGCAGTAGGATGGTGGGAAGCCTTGTGCCAGCCAGTGCAAAGGTGGGAAATAAAGCTGCCAGAGCCTGCTGCTGGGTCTGCATCCTGCTCATCTTTTTGTCCTGGAAAGGAAGAGCCACTCCTCCTGGATGCATGCTGTTCTTATAAGCCTCTCTTTTGCTTTCCACCCACCTCTCCCTCACCTTCAGGGCACCTGCCTAAACAGGAAGCACCTGATCCACAGTTTGTGGATAACCTGCTACAGGGTTATTGCTGTTTCTTGACCAAATTGGCCAAACAGAAGATTTGTTTGTCTTGTACCCAAAGTGCTGTACAAATGGAGCAACACAGCATTCCCTCCTCTGGTGTGTTCTCTTGTGTTCCTTTCAGGGCCAAACTCCAAGGCCAAATAACAGAGAATGCTGTGGACACAGGAGAGCATTTTCTCCAGGTAAGATGTGGGTGTGTGGGCAGTGGAGAATGGGAAATGTCCCACTGGAGTCTGTTTGCCTGAGCTGTGGCTAAAACCTGACTTGCAAGAGCAGATTTATCCATCCCCAAATACAGTACTGCAGTCTCCCCAGCCTTGAGCTTCTTCCCTGCTTCCATCTTCCACTGGCCCAGAGTGCTCTGTACACCCAGCATCCTGCTGCTGGTGTGTGACTCTACTGCAGGCAACAAGCTGCGCTGCCACTTGTGCCCCTGCACCTTCAAAATGCTGCTGGGCCAGGACAGTGCCCACCATGCTTTGAGGAACACTCTGGAGAAGGCACCAAAGAGCTGAGGTGGGTGCTGAGGATGCCAACAGCCATGGCCACCTGGTGCACAGCAGGAGGGGGTCTGACAGCCCCAGCCTCAGCCCCAGAGATGCCCAGAGCCCCTGACAGAGCTCCTGCCACGATGCCACTGGGCCGTCAATGTCTGGCACCATTCAAAGGCAGCGGAAGCGTGGGCTGGGGTCTCTGTCCCTGAGCTGCCTGATGCCCTGGCACCCCGGTTCAGTCCTGTGCTCCACGCACTGAGTTAGATCTCAGCACCGGGCACAGGAGGGTTGGCCCTGGCCTGGGGGTGACCAGGTCTGCCCCTGCCCCTGTCCGCGCCCTGCTCCCTCCCCCGGGGCGGCCGGCAAGGCACTGGGGCGGCGGAGACCATGCGGGCGCCCGGGGCGGGGGCACCGGCGGTGGGGAGCGGGCCCGAGCTGCGGGCAGAGCCTCGCCGCCCCGCCGNCGCGCCAGCCCGCGGGGCCGCGCGGCCGCATCCCGGGGCCGCATCCCGGGGCCGGGCGGGGTCCCTGGGGGAGGCCCCGGGGCCAGCCCGGGGTGCGGACCCGGCGCTGCATTCTCAGAGTCTCCAGCAGAGGCTGGGCTGGGCTGGGCCGGGCAGGGCTGGGCTGGGCTGGCGGGGAAGGAGGGGGCTCGCCGCCGCCGCCGCTCGGGGCTCCGCGCTGCTGCCGGGGCTGCGATCCGCTCCGTGCCGGGGCGCAGGGGCTCCGCTCCGCTCCGTGCCCGCCTGCCCGGGCTGGGATCGCGGGGAAGGAGGGGAGGCAGGCAGGGAGCGAGGGGGAGGAAGGCGGCTCTCGCCGCACATGCAGCCCCCGCCGCGCACCCGCCGCCCGCGCCCCGCCCTCTGTGCCCGCCTGCCCGGGCTGGGATCCGCTCTGTGCCCGCTTGCCCGGGCTGCGATCCGCTCCGTGCCAGGGCGCAGGGTTTCCGCTCCGCTCCGCTCCGTGCCCGGCTGCGGGGGCTGCGCTCCGCTACGTGCCCGGCTGCGGGGGCTCCGCTCCGCTCCGCTCCGCTCCGCGCCGTGGGTGCCGCGCAGGATGCCGCGGGAGGCCGAGCGCCCGGCGCGGGGGAGCCGCCGCGGCCGCCGCCCCAGGTAAGAGCCGGCGCGGGCGGGGGCTCGGGGGCGGCGGGGGAGCCCAACTTCTCCGTCCCTCGCCGCGCCGCAAACTTTGCCGCCGCTCGGCGGGGCTGCGGCGGGCGCTCCCCGCGGGTGAGGGCGGGCGCTGCCCGGCCCCGGGGTCGCCTCCGCCTCGGGCCGGGCAGTCCCGCGCCCCGAGGTGCCCCGAAGTGCCCCGAGGTGCCCCAGGGTGTCCCGGAGTCCCCCGGTCTCCTTGGTGTCGGCGGGCGAAGCCAGAGGCTGATGCCTCCGGCGCGGCCGCGCCAGCGGCGGGTCCGAGCGCACCCTCCAATTAAAACAGTCCGGTGCTTGAAGAGCTGCAGCTCCTTTTTTCACCGGTGGTATCTTAAAACATCCTCTTCGGGCTCCTTCCTACCCAAGATCCATCTCCCCGTTTCTCTCGCTGAGACCGGAGCCTTCTTACCCATTCGGTGCCCATTCCGCCCAGAATTTGCTTGGGGCGCTTGCGGATGTGTGGCTGCTGTGCCCGAGGAACCCAGCGGGAGCCCTTAGAGCCGGCTGGGTAACATCTCTCTTCACAGAGCCACATTTTTTTTTTTTTTTCTAACAACAAACTAAAAATAACTGTTCTAAAACTAGCACTTTGCTCATTTAAAATGTGGTTCCCAACTGGCTGTGCACAGGCCTTCTGGGAGCGAGATCTGCAGCTGCTCCCTGGCGTGCCCTGGCCCGGCGCTGCCACCCAGGTGCCTCTCGCCGGGGAACCCACCCTGTGGCATCTGGGCTCCTGCGGGCACTGCCCGTGCGCCTGGGAGTGGAGGGATGCAGTTGTGCCTCTTCATTTTTCTTTGGTTTCTGACAGTTTTAACATCCTGCACAGTCTGGGGACGTCTGCCCTGTCTTCTCGCCTAGCCTGGTTTTATGCATGAACAAGACCAGTTTTGGGGTGATGGTGTAGACAGCGGCGAGGAGGGGCAGGCTCGGGAGTTCAGACGTAACTTCGTAAGACAGTGCAGTGCACCTCAGGGGAGCCTTTGGACCTGAGAGGGCTACGAAGGAAGCGTGGGTGGCTCCGCAGAGCTCTGGTTCTCCAGAGCTTGTTTGCACGGCCTGAGGAAATAAATGGGGAGTGTGCCTCTCTCTCCCTGCTCCTGGGCTGGTACTCACACTGTTAAAATGCCGTGTGTTGCAACACAGTCTTGCATACCGCTGAGGAAATCTCAGCTCATGACTGTTTCTTTGGGACCTGTTTCTGTCTCTTCAGAGCGCCCAATGCTCAGAGCATGGCTGAAGCCTGCAGTCTCTGCACTCACAGATTGCATGCCCAGCTCAGAACCTGGGCTTTGCCAGGTTTTCCCTGTGAGGCTGATGAATGCTCTCCACTTCTTTCAAGAGCACTGGGTAATGAGTATTTGCAGCAAACAATTATCAGGGCTGGAGATCATTGTCCTGGTACATCAGTTTTTAAATGCTGAAAATAAATTGTTTCTCTGGCTTTAAGTCTGAAACGGTTTCTCTGTGCTGGTGCTGTGTTTGTCTGTGTTCAAGGCCAAAAGGTGGTTCTGCTGCTCATTGATGAATTCCCTGAAATGTTGACAGTACCCTGAGAGTAGCACAGGGTAGAGCCCGCTGAAATCTAAATAAGGTGGCCCAGATTTCTGTGCTCACTTTTGTCTCACGTACGTCTCTGCTCTGCTGAGGTGAGGGTCAGATCAAGTGAGGTTTGGTCTCTGTATGAAATGCCGGTTGCCGAATAATACAGTGCTGAAATTGGTGGGCTTATGAAAGAAAAAGTATGAGCTGTTTCATAGGTAAAAAGCCGGTTTTGTTCCTTCTGAAAAAAAAAAAATGCCCTTTGCTTTTTGGTGCATTGACACTTTATAATATGATATGGTGATTTCATACCTATGACAGAGAAGTGGCTACTGGAACAAGGTCAGTTTTAAAACTCTTTTTCAAAAGAAGCTAGCAGGCCTCCAGAAAAAAAAAAAAAAAAAAAAAAAAGGAAAGAAAAGGTTGTCTTTGGGTTAAAAATAACAGTTAAAATCCTGTTCTTCTTAGCTCCATCCCAAAAAATAATATATTTTCATTACTTAAATGCAATGTCATGTTTGAAAAAGTCATAGTTCTTTCTTGTGTGCAAGGATTATGAGAAAAGGGTCACAATTTACCGTTTGTTGTTTATATTGTCTGGTCAGCTTTTTGGGAATTTTTTTGCACATTAAAAATAATATAGAGTTAGCAAGGCTTTTTTTTTTGTAGCAAATTTTACTTTTGTGCTTATAATCACTATCCCATAGCAGTAAAATTTGGCTAGAAATGTTGCAGAGGGAATGTTTGTTTATTTGAAGCCCCTTTTTCAACCCACAGACTTTATTTCATTAGAAGGATTAGATTGTTTCTGAAAGCTTTGAAACAAGACTGGACTTCAGGTGGGATTTAATCTGCTGTTATTCCTTTAAAGTACAATTACTTATTTTTTCAAATAATTAGTTTTTATATTTTAAAAGCCCACATTTTAAAAGTAAAAGAAAACAGTTTGAAAAATAAATGGTGTGGTGACTCTTGGGTTCTTCTGACATCATGTCGCTGAAGAGTATTCATGCATAAGGATACAGCCATGTATGAATTTGTGTTGTTATCTTTTAACCATGTGGTTATGCAACTGTGTTTGGGTTTACAAGCAATGACACTTCTCTGCAGATAAGTCCATGCATATCCCGAGGCACAGGCCATTTTGAGTGATCTGCTTTCTTGAAAAATTACATGTAAAGATGAGGTGGGTGTGAATCCCAGCCAGATTGCTTGCCCGAGGTTGTAGGTGGACACGGTGTACAGCTCCTGCTGTTCTCAGGATCTCTTTTGTCTTACCACCAGCTTGTGCCACGATGTTTCTTTGTGGAAGGGGTGCCCGATGGGGAGGGATGTCACCATCTTAGCCTCAGGCTGTTTGTTGCTCTGGGAATGTCCTGCCCGTGCCGCATCACCCGTGTGCTCTTTGCTCTGCGGGGAGCAGGGTCCCCTGTGTCACCTTGCTCTCAGGTGTGTGCTGCCCTGGGCTGTAGGTGAGGGCACAGAGTTCTGTCCTTTGGCTTGGCTCCTGCAGCATCCTCAGGGCTCATGCCTGCGTGTCCCTGTGAGCTGTGTTATTTGTGAAGTCCCCGCTCTACCCCAGCAGAAAAGCCAGGTCTTTGTGGCTGGATTTTAACTGCAAATTGCTGCAGACTTGGAGTATGGGGTTGGACTTGGACTCAGCTGCTCACCCAGCATGAGCTGGGTGTCCACTGCCTGCTCAGCTCTGTGGGACATCTGTCTCTGCAGTTGTGTCCAGCGTGTGGGTTAGTTTCTGCTCTGGGGAGCTGTGGAGGGCTCAGGCACGGGGCTCTCTGCTCCTGCTGGCAGCCACTGCAGAGACCCATCCTCCCAGTTAGTTCACAGTTTCTTTTTCATTTAGTCATCACTTTCTATTATTTGCAAAGTCCGTAAAAGGAATACAGCACGTTACAGTAATTTTCAATTTTATCCTTTGCAACAACTCTGCTTTCAGAGACTAGTCCAGACCTTACTTTAGCCTGGCTCTGTATCTTTTGCGTTTTTCTTTCTTTTTACTGTCCTTTGTGCTGTGGCAGGAAGAAGGGAGTTCTGTTTTATCCTATTGGGGAATGGTTGTTGGATGACATTTTTGTGCTGGTTCTGCAGGACAATGTCTGGGTAGCAAAAGTGGATCTTTCTCCAGCAGTATTTGCCTTTTGTTACCCATGGGGCTGGCTGGGATGCCTGCAGAGTGTCTAGGTCTAGCTGTGGGTCTTCTTGGTGATGCTGTTCCTCAGATCCTCTTGTAGTGTGGTTGGAATTCTTCTTGCAAATGGATGTGTCAGCTCTTTGACAGCATTGCAGCACCTTCTGCTGAGGGCCTGTGGGACACTGTGGCCTGAGCAAGTGGTGGCTGGCAGCTGGGTGTGGGGCCCACGGCAGCCCCAGGGCTCCCTTAGCTGTTGATGTTTCCTGCTGCGAGTACAGCACTCGGGGGTACGGGACTCTGCTGGGAGGTGGGAGCACAAGCAGAGACTGTTCACAGCACGTGGGTTGTCTGGGGGTGCCTGTGCCTTGGTGGTTGGGCATGGCTTTTTTCTTCAGACAGGTTTGCAAGTGCTGTCTCAGCTGCTTCCACACTGCTGACCCAGCCTCGGTGGTGGTGAGGGCACACACCAGTGTCAGGTGGGGGTAGCTCTCCCCAGACCTCCTAGAAGGCATCTTTGCCTAAAGGGTGGGGGACAGACCCTGCTAAGCTGAGGCCCCTGCATTTTTCTTCTTGAAAGCAGATGTAGTTGTGCCCTTGGGCATAGGAGAGGCAGCCAGCCCGACGCTGGTGCTCCAGCCCAGAGCTGATCCATCTGCTCCAAGCCAAGGGCCGGGTTTGACTGGATCATTCACTGCTATTACACCTACCAGCTGAAAATCAAGGTGCTTTTCAGAAAGTGTCTCCTTCCTGCTGGGTGCCCCATCTCAGGATGGCTCACTAAACACAAGGCAAGGTTGCAATACTCACTGCAGGAAGAGCAGCACTTCTGTGTTCCCAGTCCTGCCCTCCTGCTCTTGTCTGGGAAATCTGCACTTGCCTCCTCTCTGCCTGCTGTGGCCTGTTCTGCTGTGCTGCTTTTACTCACTGCCTTCATCTGGCAGTGCCATCCATGAGCCTGGAGAAAAAACCCAACAGAACTCATTCAGTTTTGACTCTACTCAGTGCTGCACTTCCTGATTTTGGATCTCTTGTGGGAGAGATCACAAGAGATCACTCTCCTGAGCTCACTCCTCTGGGCTCAGTGCCCTTAGCACTGCTGTTACACTGTTGTGGGCAGGGTCTGCTCCCCAGACACAGCCACCTTGCTTGTCTCACACTGTCACTGCTGTCACATGTGCTGAATTTGGCCCTGCCTGGCTCATGATGGAAGCTGTGGCTGGGATGGAGGTGATGCTGGGCCTGGTGCTTCTCAGAAGCACCCACGGATTTGTGGCTGCCCTATAGAGCAGAGCTGGGAGCTCTGGTGGAGCAGTGGTGTGCCAGGGCTGGTCACTGCATGGGCTGAAGTGGTGCTGTGCTTTGCTTATGGCAATCCTGTGAGCTTTGCTGATTGGGAAATCCTTCAGGGAATCATGAAAGCAGAATTGTTTGTCCAATGCCCTTTTGCAGACACCCCCTGCCCCTCTCTGTTGCTCCTCCCTGCTGCAGTACTCGAGAGAACACCAAGGGGAAGGAGGCATGGGCTCACTCCTCTCTGATGCTGCTGTGTTCACCATTGCCTCTTCACTGGGGTCTTGTTAAACTCTTCCCAACTGGCTGTAGCCAGTGGCATTAACAACTGCAGGTGACTTGAAGTTGAGGCCCTCAGCTCACCTGAAGCTGCTGATGGCCAGAAGCTTTCCACAGCCAATAATGGGATGTGAAGGTAGTCGCCATAGAAACATCTTGGGCAATAAATGGAGCCTTGAAAGCTCTGACTGCCTTTTGGCAGGAGCCCATGTGTGAGTGTGGGTACAGGCAGTGGTGTTCACCCTGCAGACCAAAGCTGTGAGTGAGACATTTGGAAACAGCAGCCGTGGGAGTGAGCACAGGAGCTGAACGCTGCTTTGGTAAGCTGGCACTTCCCTGAGGTTGTGATGGCAAAGGAGTCAGAGCAGGAGGGTGAGATGTGGTCACACTACTGGCCTGGCAGGAGGGAGCTCGTCCCCACAGATGAGCTGTCCATTTCTGTGCAGCAATCAGCCCCTCCTGGGTGCTGCAGCCACAGCTTGGGGCAGCTTCATCCCCAGTGCTGTGCCAGCATCCCCAGGGGACTCAGCACAGCCTCTGCAGGTGACACACGTCTGTCTCTGGACTCCTTCTTGAGCACTGCTGCCCTTCCCTGTGCTCTGGTGAGCTGTGTGCAGGCAGACACCAGCCCAGGAAGAGCCCCACGCCCACCTGAGAGGTGTTGGAGCTGGGTGCCCTGGCCTGGCCTGGGTCTGTTCCCTCAGTGCTCCTGGCTGGCTGTTTGCTCACAGGCTGGCCAGGAGCCTGATCATCTCGATGGGAGCCTGTGGGGCAGACTGGGCCTCTGGTTCTGAGGCCCCACTGTTGGCCAGAGTCAGCAAGGACAGATAAAGGTTTGGCTGCTCCAGACACACCATACTGGTCTGGCCATCCCAGGAGGGAAGAGAGCTGGAAGCTGTTAGCCAGACCCTTGTTCTGGCAGCCTCCTGCTCTGGAATGGATGTTCCCTTGAGCCAGACAGTAACCTGTGTGTGCCTGGGGATGCTGCACTCCCTTCTCCAGTCCTGCTTCCTTGTGTCTCTGTCTATCACACTGGGATTATCTCCCTCTGCTCCTACTGCAGCTTCTTCCCGGAATCCCAAATCCCCAAAATGCTGTTTCTCCAATAATCCTTGTCATTAAAAGTGGCTCTAAGCTTCGAGCACCTCCTCCTGTCCTCATCACCCTCTCTAGGCAGATTCAGTTTGAGTTGTGCACATACTAACAGTGAGTAAATCATCTTGTTAACCTGGGACAGGACACTGTTTTGTTCCTCCCCCAGCACTACCAAACTGCAGAGCTACCCTTGAATCTTTCTGTATTTTCACTATTCAGTGTTCCTGGCTGTGTGAAAATGTGTTTTCTTTGCTGTTGTTATGGCCCCAACTAGGTATGTGGCTGTTGATATGTGACAGCGTTGTGCCTGTGTGGGAGAGAGAATTGTTTTCCCTGCCACTGGAGTCTGGAAGGTCGAGGACACAGACAGGTGAGGAGGGAGGGGGTTGCTTGGAGAGCTGGACTTCACCAGCTTTTCTGAGCTTGGCTGCCTTCCCGCTTATGAAATACAGCTAAACCTTTTGATGGCAGGTGGGAATAGCTGAGCATCAGCAGAGTCCTTAAGAAATTACATCCCTGCTTAAACTTTAAAAAGTCAGCTGAACACCGGTTCGCTACAGCCCTCCCGGGCTGTTTCCCAGTGGCAGGGTATTTTTCCCAAAGTAACCCGGCTGCAGTGATGCTGTCCCGAGGCAGGGCACCCCGGGCTCTCGCCGTGTGTCCCTCCCTGTGCTCGGGGGGCCGGGCCGGGCTCCGGCTGCGGGGGATGGAGGCGGGCAGGGGGCTCCTCCTCGGGCCGGTGCCGGCAGAGGGAGCCAGCCATCCTTCCTCCGTTCCTGTGCCATCCTTCCTCCGCCGTGCTAATTAACCAATTAATCCGAGAGGGGCTGGAGAGGTGAGCTGGGAGCTAGGCTCCTCCGCTGGGCACTGGCTCTGCCCGCCTCGCTGAGGCTGAGGAGTGACTGTGGCTTTCCCAAATCCCTCTCTTCTGTTTTGTGCCCAGGTTCATCTCTCAGGTGAAGCCTTGGGTGGGTTTGCTGTGGCCCAGCTCCGTGCCACACAGGAGCAGCCTCGGTGGCAGGTGTGGCAGAGGCTGATGCCAGCGCCTCGGCCAGCTGGGTGTGGTGTGTGGGCAGGGACAAGCCCCAGGGCAGGGGACAAGCCCCAGGTGTGCAAGGGACTGGGGCTGCCCCTGTGAGTCCCCATGGCGTGAGTGACCAGGGGCTGTGGCTGTCCCTGCAGATGAAGATGGCCTTGCCCAGGAGTTGGCAGTGGGTTAGTGAAGGCAGACAAGGGCTTTTGAGCTGGAGCTCTGAAAAGGAGCCTACAGGGCTGACTGTTGTGCTGACAGATGCTGCTGCTCCTCCTGTCCTTGGTACCACAAAGCAATGGACATGAGGAGTGAATGCAGGCACTGAGCCCTCCCCAGCTGGAGTAGCCACCAGGTGAGCATTTATGGATTTTTCTCTGAAAAAGCGATTTGTTTTTGTGTAATGGGAGACTCGTGTCTGGCTGGGAAGGGTGCTGGAACCATCAGTTGAGGCTTTAATTGGTTTTGCACCTAGAGTGCTAATGTATTTCAGTGGATTAGATGGGAAGTGGGGTGGTGCTTGGCTGCTCCAGAACTGGAGATGTGAGCTCTCGTTACAGGAATGAGAGGCTCAAAGCATTGTGCAAAGAGAATGGCAGCTTCTCACTCTGCCATGGCTGCTGCTTTCTGGTTAATGCCTTTGGAAGGTTCAGTCTGATTTCCTCTGCTCTGGCTGTGAGAGTAGACTGTGCTGGTGCAGTGTTTGGGCCTGTTATGGGATAGCCTTGGTAAGCAGCTAAGCCCCACACAGCCAATTATTCACTCCCTCATTCCCAAGTGGGTCATGGGAAAAGGAAAGGAAGAGTAAAAGCAAGAAAATGTGTGGGTTGAGATAAAAATGGTTTAATAAGTGGAAGTGGAAGAAGAGAGGAAGAAAACAAGGGATGCAAAGGCAAACACTCACTGCTTTCTCTGTGTAGACTGATGTCCTGGAGTTCCTGAGCTGAGGGTGGCAACACCACCCAAGATCTCTCCCTTTTTGTTGCTGAGCATGATGTTAGATGGGACAGGGCAGCTTTGTGGTTGATCTGGGTAATCCACTCTCAAACTCTTGTACACCCCCAGTCTGTTTACTGGGGGACATGGTGAGCAGCAGAGAAGGCTTTAACACTGCAAACACCATTTGGCAGTAGCTAAAATATCAGTGTTATCAGTTTTGTTTTGGTCACAAACCTAAAACTCAGCACCAAGCAAAGCTAATTAACTCCCTCCCAGCCATACCCAGTACAGTTAAACACCTTTTAGTGCTCATACTGAGGGAGATGTCTTGGAAAAGAATCCTTTGGCAAAGAGTCCTTGTCCGACCTGGGCAGCAGGAGAAGGGGGCTCTGTCCTGTGGATCTGCTGGCCAAAGCACACTCAGGCTGACCAGGACAGAGGCGTGGGGTGCTGCCAGGCATGATGTGTGTTGGGAGAAGCTGGAGAAACAACGGGGTGCTGGAAAGCAAGCCTTGGTAAGCAGGACTGTGTGTCAGTGGTGAGCTGCTCGCTCAGCTGGTGTAAATTATCCTCAGTCCTTCAGAGGGCTGGAGCTGGCAGGACAGGGTCTGACCTGGGACTGCTCAGGGCTGCTGCTCAGCATCTCCCTTCAGCTCCTGGCCACAGGCTCCCGTCAAGTTTGGTGCTTCTAGAGAGGCGTTTTCCAAACCTTAGGTTGTCCCAGAAGGAAAAAATCCTGCAGCTGAGCTTGTGTAGCTTATAGTAAGTACAGTCAGGGTTGTGAAAAGCTGCTGTGAAATAGAAACGAGAGGGAGGGACTGTGAAGCACCAGGCTGGAAGGCCTTTTCTTTAAATTGCAGCTGAGCTGGGCTTAGGCAGAGGTAGGACACAATGTCTGGTCCTGGTTTCCAGAAGGCAGCACATGCATTTCCCTTGTGAGCGATCAAAGGCTGGGACTGAGACTCATCTCGATCTTTTTGATATCTAGTCCATCACTGTGCTATCTGGTTCTTCCCAAATATATAGAAATAGCTTTTTTTTTTTTTCTTTGTCCTCTTCTAGACAATGCCTGAACTCTTTGATAACTTTTTATGTTTTATATGTTTTTGTGTGCGAGGTCTGTCTGTGCCTCTGTGTACCAAGATGTGGAAAGCTGTTTGGTGAGTGAGTGCTCTTGGTGTCCTCCACCATGTAGGCCCAGGGACAGCCCAGATGTGTCTGGGCTTGTGTCTAGCTTGGTCCTGAACCTCTCAAAGGTTTGTAATCAGCCCTGCTCAGGGCAGCTGTGTCTTGCTTTTCTGTTTTGGAATCACCATGACTGTGTGTTCAAGGTGTGAGTTTTGGTGTCACATCACTGTGAGGTGTGATGGGAGAGGTGAGGGGCAAGACATGTACAACAACTCAGAGGCCATGGGGGCTAGAATGGCTTCTTGGCTGGACACTGCTTGGCTTTTGATGCCCAAGTTCTGCCTGAGGTTGCTGCCAGCCCAGCAGCCTGAGATAGGTGGTGGGTTGGAGAGGAGGACACGAAGGAACACGTTTTGTCTGTGCTGCAGTCCTGGCTGACGCAGTCCAGTGTCCAGCTGGGGCAGTGGGGGCCTGGAATCAGAGTGACAGCACACAGAGGGTGATGTGCAGTTTGGATTTCAGCACTTGTGCAAGTAACAGCATGGATTGGGTGTGGTGGGCTCTGGACTGGGGATTTGGGGCTGTGTGAATGGGTTCTGACGTGACTGTCAGCAAGGGAGCTGGAAAGGAGAAGTGAAGCAGCCCAGAGGACAAAGGGAGTGCAAGTAAGGGTTTGCAGTGTCAGAGCAAAATGCAAAGGGTCAATGTGTGTGAGAGTGACAAAGCTGGAGGAAAACCATTCAGGAAAGTAGCTGTGTCTGTACATGTGTCCTGCCACTTCTTCCTCTTCCAAGCACAGAACTGCTTTGGGGGCAGTGGGGTGCCCAGGGCCAGGGTCTGTCTGTGTCTTTGGCCATGGGGATCTTTCTCTCTCACAGTGGCTGCTGTGCTCAATGGAGAGGGTTGTGTCAGGGGAGTCCTGCCTGTGCCCTGGGTGTTCTCAGAGAGATCCCTTGCTGAAGCAGTGCCAGGCTGGCAGCCTGGGCTGGGGCAGGAGGATGGGAGCTGCAAATGGCTGCAGCTGTCTGTGTGAGTGTCTGTGCCCTCTCCTGCACGCCCACACTCCCTCATGTTCCAGCTTGCTCACGTGTATGGATGTCCCCTTTGCTCTATTCTTTCCTATGCACTTTGTCCATCTGCTTTTCTGTCCTCCCTGTTGCTACTGTAATCTCTCTCTTTTTTCCTCCCTTTGTTGCCTGGGCTGCTTTGGTGCCTCTTACTTCACCATGTCCCTCTTTATTCCTTTTGATAATAATAACATTAGAACCTACATACAAGGCCCCAAGGTCCCAGCTTTGTGCAGATACATGAGGAAAGACCCTTCAAAGCCTGTGTGCTGGGTTAAGAAGATTCACACAGCCTCACTGTTTCCAGGAGTGTCAGAGGCAAAGGGCTGGACTGTGAAATAAGGTCTGTGCAAAACCTCATGCTGCGTCCTCTGTCCATCCAGGAATGTCAGAAGTGAAGATGCCAGTCTTGTTTGATGGAGTTTTACACCAAAGCCCTGAACCCCTGTGCCTGATGGAGGAACTGAATGATTAATCCCCCTTTATCAGTTGTGCTGAGCAGAGTGGTTGTTCCCAGGGCTCCCAGTCTGTCCCTTCTTCTTTGTGCTGTTGGTTTGGTAGTGACATTAAAGCGAAGCTACTTGCAGATTCTGTTCCAGTCTGCTGTGTTCACGTGCTTCAAGCTTTCAGAAATGTTCTCCCTTTCAACTGCAATTTGCACATTTGGCCTCTGCTGAGAGGTGATGCTTCAATGGGATGCTGAAGTCTGGTGGTTGGAAGGCAGTGTTTCTGGTGATGCACTGAGCTTTGCATATGTGATACCCGCTACATTTCCTGTGCTTGAAGGCTGTGTGGCTGCTAGATGCTGGTTCACAGTCTGCAAATACAGCACTAGGGGAGTGGTGGAGGAGGAATCAAATCTTTCTCTTCACTTGACAAAGTGGTCAGAGTTTCTTGCAGAGGGAAGGCTGGTGCTGTATCTGCCTTGCAGAATCATATCCAGAGACCCACAGACTTGTCATAAGGATGAATCTCTGCTGTGCTAGTCCATCATGATCCAGACCATAGCTAGCAAAGGGCTCTGAAATCAAGAGACACATTTAACACTTTTTGTCCCTCTTAAAGTCCTCCAAGGAATGTACTTCCTATGTGTAGTGGTCTCTTTCAGCCTTGTTCAGCCACACTCCAGTTTTCTGATGCTTCCACTTCAGCTCTCTCATAGGTGAACCTTCTGTTATTTATGCCTGTGTCCCAAATCTCCTTGCTGAGAGCTGGATTTGGGAAAAGAGCAAGCAGTAAAATCAAAAGCCATCACCTGTTCCCATGGCTTACTGCTCTTTGCAGCCCTTTGAGTTTATGTACAGCAAATGTCTGTTGCAAAGTCTGTCCCTGCAAACAGCAACAGGCTGTTTTGGGGTATTTGCTTCCCCTGTGATTTCTCTTTGAGCAGCATGACCTGTAGGCAGGTCATGACTCAAGAACTGTAGAAGGAGATGGGGTGGGCTGTAGCAGCAGGACCCTCTGGTTTTGTCTCTGCAGTAAAGAGCAGAAGGGCTGTAACACCTGTGCCAGCCTCTTCCTGGGCACCTTGGACCACTGTGGAGCCTTTTTGCCAGCACTTACATTGGCCACTTTGGTGGAGCTGGCTGTCAGCAGGATCATTTCGTTCTGTCTTTGGGTAAAGTGCCTCAGACAGCCTGAGCACACTTTCTGAGGAGAAACTTGGTCTCTCCACAGACCTGGGGTAAGATGTCATTTGTGGATGCAGCAGGGTTGGCAGCTCTGGGTCCTGCACGTGAAGATTTTGGGAATTCCACCTGGGAGTACCTATGTGTCAGTGCTGGCAGCAGAGAGCAAAGCCAGGGGCTCCCAGAGCAGGTAGCCAAGGTCCTTGATGAGATGCCTAGTCCTGTCCCAGGCTCACACCCTGGGAAAGGGAAGTGGGTGGTGTTAGCTGTTGCTGCCCTTAGGTCTGCCCCTTCTTGCTCTGCACCTTCCTGCAGCACTCAGGAGAGTTCCTGATAGCTGAAGGTGGAGGAGGAGAGTGATTTCTCCCTGGGGAAGTAATATTGGAGAAAAATGAACTGGATCTGGCCAGGTGAGGTTTTTGAACAGTACCTGTAAGTTCTGTTGGGGCTGCTCTGTGGTGGCTGCTTCTCCAAGGGTGTGTATTGCTTTGGACTCATCCTGGAGCTGTTTGGAATGTGGAGAGTGGCATCATCTTTCTTACAGGGGGCTTGTGAGAGGTGTAATATTGCTGGCAGAGCAGAGAAAATTGGTGTCTGTCCAGTACAAGGCACTTCAGACAGGACAGAAATTGAACAGGACCTCGTCACCTGTTGTAGCATTTTCTGGTGTGTGTTGGAAGATTTGCCCTTCCTCGAGGCAAGGAGGAAGGACCAGCCCTGGAAAAGGCAGTGGGACTGGTGTGTCTGTTTCTAAACTGTGATCAGGGACCCAGACCCATCACTCCTGGTCTGCAAACTCTCCTCCTCTTGCTGGTTAATATTAGTATTCCGTTTGTGGAACGGGCGATGCAATTAACACAGAGGTACAGTCATTCATCCTGACTGGAGGACTCGTGGGATCAGATGTACTGGGGATAGGAAGCGGAGGCTTTCTGCTGGGAAAGAATGTCACAGCACAGCGGACACAGAAATGAAAAGCTATTAATAATGATCCCGGAACTTCACTTCCATCAGCTGTTTATTTAAAGGTGCTCCATATTCAAAGCCTCCTGATTTATGTGGGCAATAACACTCACAGTCCTGGGATCACTTTTTTAAGCAAGGCTAATGGGGTGAAACCATCATACTGCGACAGTAGAGATCAAGCTGGGAAAATGATACTGGAGAGAAAAATAAACTATTGCCTAGATAATCCCTGAGCTACGCTGGGCTGGGAGCTGGTGTGAGCTCCCTGCTCTTCCAGCATTTATTAAGGCTTTTACTTCCTTTTTTTTTTTTTTTCTTGGTCTTTGTGAACAGAATTTAGTGGGCATAGAAGGATATCAAAATTTGATTTCTACCAGACTGGATGCTAAAATGCTTCTTCATTTGCATGCAAGTGATGTGGGACATGTGATCTGTCTGTCCCTGTCTCCAGAGATCCCACCTGGACTTGATCCATTCCCAAAGGACTGGTTCCCTTGGGGAAGGGTGTCTGTGCCCTCTGCTGTGTGGGTTTTGCCTGTAAAGTGGCACAGGAGTGCCTGGGGGGACATACATGGGATGTTCTGGGCTGTGGCACTGAGGGGACAGAGGGGTGCTCTGCTCTGGGGGTGTCTGGTTTCCATGTGGGTTCTCTTCATGGGGCTGTTTGTCCTGGCAGGGAGAGCTTCTTGGTGGGGCCCAAGGTGAGCCATTGACACGTGAATTTTGCAGAAACTCATAGCAGTGACCTTGTTGTGCAGATAAACCACCACTGGAGGCTGGGCTCAAAGTGCAGGATGGGCTCAGGGCAGGAGAACATGAGTGTGGTCCTGGTTTATTCTGACTGCAGGTGAGCCCTTGGTGGGCAGGGGCTGGTTTCAGCAGGGTGCAGCAGAATGCTGGCCATCAGAGGGTATGTGGCTCGTGGTGTCTGCAGGGCAGTGAGCAGCTTTTGCCGAAGGCTGGATGTTTTCCTGGGGAGGTGAAATAGCCCTGAGGCCACCGAGCTTTGGTCTGAGTTGCTCTGGGCAGTAAGTGACTCCTGGGACATGACTGTAAGCCCTGTTCATTGTCAGGAGCTGGTAGTGGTGATGTGATTAGTGGAATGAAGCAGATGATTCCAAATAAATAATGCATCAATCATTAATGGTTGAATGCAAAATTTAACCTGTTGCTGTTGTTTGCAAGTTGCTTACAAGGAGGTCAGTCCTTTATTTTGCAGGAGGCTGTTTTCTGCAGTTCGTGGGCAGAGGCTGTGCTCTGAGCATTCCTGGTACATCTGCTCCAGGGTGGAGGTCCCTGGCCCAGCAAGAGGCTCTGGTCTCTCCTGTTTGTTCTTTGTGAAGGGGAGGTGGGCTTTGCTTTCAGTGAGTGTCCACCAGGGTGACCATCCCGAGGCTCCTGTGGGGCTGAGATGCTCTGGGGCTTGTTCTCAAGGACGCTGCTCACTGCTGGCCTGTTTGTGCTCAAAGTGCAGCCCCAGGGACCCAGGAAGGGACTAGGAGAGAGCTGATCATCTGGGCAGACCCTCTCCGTGTTGTGCTCCTCTTGGAGACGTTGGCTTTCAAGCAGACTTGGCCAAAATGTACTACCTGTGTTAGAGACTCGGCTGCCAGGGATTCCTGCCAGCTGTGGTGGAGTGTTCTGCACAGTGCTGTGTCTTTGCAAAGCATGTTTGCCTCCTCTTTGGGGATGAGGCTGTGCACCATTCTGCTTCAGGTTCTTAAATTCCTGTGGTGCCCAGATTCCTTATTTTCTTCCTGGTGCTTAGGAATTCCTGGGGAGCAGGAAGGTTTGGAGTATCTTCTTCCAAACCAGAAAAGCCTGTCTGTAGGCAGGGCAGTGTTGGATTTTAGCAGGATGTTGCAGAAACAATTTTCTTACCCATTATACTATCTTGTTTCTAATTTTTATTTAATGAGCTCCTCTGAAAAAAAGAAAATCGTTGTAACAGTTTTCTTAAGTGTGAGAGATCAGGCTGAAATTGGCATTAAGGAGACTAATTACACTCATTCTTCCACCTTCCTAACAGCTGTTTATTACTGCAGGCTTGTCCTCAGGTGCTGAGGAAGCCATTTAGCTTGGACCAAAGGCACCCAGAGAGATATCTGCAGTGGAAAGTTGGTACAGGCTTCTAATCTGGGCTGTGCTCAACCAGATGATCTTGTTACACTGCAGAAAAGTACTGTGAAAACTGCAGGTGCAGCCCCCCAGGTCTTGTCCTGGTTTTTTTCTGCTCTTTTGTCCTCCCTCACAACCTCTCAGCGTCATTGTGGAGGATCCTGTGGGGGCCTGGAATTGGTCTCAAAATGACAGTGTGCTGTCAGGGGAAGGGACTTCCTCATGCCTTCTGTAAAGAGGGGTTGCAGATCTCCTGTCATGAAGACTGAGGGATTTCCAAGGACAAAATTGCTAAGAGGATTAAGATGTATAGGGAGCAAGAGTGAGCAGCAGCAAGAGACCTTCCTGAAAGTGATGTGTGCCTGCCATAGTATTTATTTCACCAGAGGACTGAGTCTGAACGTGGCCTTGAACCTTGAGAAGCAAACTGAAGGAGGTTTCTTTGAACCTCTGTCTCGCTATAATACCCACTTGTTATTCTGTGTAGGAATTTGAGGAGTCTTTCACAAGAGGTAGAAAGTTGCAGACAGAACTATGAACATCTTCAATTTTCCACTTAATCACACAATATTGAATGATAAATAATTCATGCATCTGCCAAACATTGGCTTAAAAGAGCCCAATTCCCTCCACATTTGTCAAAGCGGAAGAATTCCATTTTGTGCATTTTTGTTTTACTTTGTCCTTTAATTCCCATCCAAATGGCCCGTTGTCTGGGCCATCAGCTTTGATTCCACCCCTCCTGTTTTGGGCTCATGCCTTTCCTTTCTTGTCACTTCTGCTGGTGTTGAGGGCCAGAAGAAGTGCAGCAGGAGGCAAGGAGGGAGTGATGGTGGTCCCTGTGTGTCCTGGGGCTGTGCCACAGGTGCAGCTCTGGCAGGGGAGGCTGGTGAGACTCTCTGCCCACTGCACAAGAGCATTTCAGGCTCCTCAGGAGGTGCTGAGGCATAAAAGATGCAGCTCTCTTAGGAATGCAACTTCTGACTTTATATAGGGTGTTTGTAAGGGAATGACTTTCAGATACAGCTCTCTGTCCAGATCCTAAAATGAAAGGTTTGGCCTGAGCTCTAGAGCTCTCTCACCACAGCAGGAGGAGCTCTGTCCATCTCAGAAGTTGTGACAGAGCTGCTGTGATGGCTGCTTCCACCTCCTCTCAGAGACTGTTTTTAAAGACAAATTAAAAGCATTGTATTCACGTAGACAAGGCATGAAAATTCCATATTTGGGAAAGAATTGCTGCAGAGCGAGACCGTTATGGCTGTAAAAACCTCTTCCCTAGGGCAAATGTTGAGATTTTCTTTGCAATTAAAATTTCTTTGAAATTTGGACTAGAGAAGATTTAGAGGGGAAAAAAAACCCTCCTAAACTTTGAAAATACTTCCTTCCAAACAATGCTTGTGTGAGAGCTGTAAGAAATACAGTTCCTCACAGTGTGTCTGATAGCAGAAAGTGACTGAACATGAGAAGTCAAAAGGTTGTGAATAGCTCCTGCTCTGACAGTTGCCTCATTTTTCTATTATAATTTCTCAAAGCAGCATCAAAGGGGACAATAATTAAACTTAAAGCAACTTAAAAAGAATGGAGAAAGAGGCATGTTTAGTCATACAGACCTGAGCACTGTGTAGGTACACATTCCTCTGCCAAAACAACTTTTCTCAGCCGTGTGCAAGCTGATCTGAGAAGAAAGGCAGATGAAGGAGTTCCTTGCTGAGAGAACAGTTCCAAGGAAGCAGAAAGAGGAAATCCAGAGATTTACTTCAAAAACAAGCATGACTAAACTTTTACTACAGATAATGGGTTTTCTGCCCCGTTGTCAAAGCTGAGGCTGTGGTGACATCAGAGAGAGAGAACTTGATTTTATCATTGTCTGTCTGTCTTCTGTGCTCTCTATCAGGGCTGAAGACTTGCTGAAAGGCAGATTGCTACCAAATGCCTTGCACAGTCTGAGCCTGCATTTAGGATATGCTTATCCAGTAACTGGTTACATGACCCTTTCACTGTGTAAGTAAACACAAAAGTAATTTAAATATCTTAATTCAAAAGCCTCCGCAGTTCTGAATTATTTTGCCACTGATCTGCAGCATTTGTACACAGTGTGATGCTGTGTGCTCTCCAGTCAATATCTCTTGCCATCTCTTGCTTGATTGGCAAAATTTGGTGATATTCTGGAAAGGACACTGAGTTAGAGTCTGCCTTCTGCAGGATCCATTTCAGCAGAGGGTGCAATGGGAGTTCCAGAGCTTGCAGTGGCAAAAACCTGTCTAGCTTCCAGATGCTCTCCATGGCACCAGTATTCTGGTACTTTGTCCAGCTTTATCTGAACTTTGCGACTGAAATGCCTCTGTTGGGATCTGCTGGAATGTGAGCTTGCAGTGCAGTGGCTGTGATCATCATCTGTCGTGATGTGAGTGGGCACCCCACACCTTTTCTCTCAGCAGTGCTGCCTTCCCTTACAGAATTAGTGATCTGTGTTCATGTTTTCCAGTCAAGGACACTGGTTTGTGGGGGCTGCAGCCAGGTTGTGCTGTTGGTCCCTGGTGTTCTAAAACTGCCCTGTGGGGCAGAGGGCTCAGTGCCCTGAGCATTCCATTGTCCAGCCCAAAGAGGTAATCCTGAGGTGCCTCTTGAATGCTGGAGAGGAGTTGTGGGGATATGGGTGGGTGCTTGGCCAAGGTGCTTGGTGTGGTACTGACATCTCTTGTCAAGAGACAGCGTGTGGGATGTTGGAAGGTTGATTGTGATACACCTGCCTGGCCTGGAGTTGACAGTGTTTTATGTCTGGTGAGATTGCCTCATCTCTCGTCTCTATATTTCGAGGAGAAGTTTATAAAAAGAAAAAAAAAAAAAAACACCTGTATTTGCCTCATCGTGTCTTACAATATCCAGTAGAGAAAGTGAGCTCCAGAGAGCCTGAGTTCATGTCTTAGCCCTAGGCCTGGAGATTATGAACCATCTTAAAGCTTTGCAGCAGCCTTGCCGTGCTTGTATTACCTCCATACAACCAGTCTGGGGAGTGTGCTCTAGCCAGCCTGTTCCTTTTCCCAGGAAGGGGAGCTTTAAGCGGATTTGAATCCTGTTTAACAGGAGGAGACGTGGTCACAGCCCATGCTGCACTGTAGGCAGTGCTGGAAAAGAATTGCTGTTGGAGTAATTGCTGCTTTTTCCTGCCCCATCTCCCAGGAAGGGCTGTCTGAGGCCGGGCTGCTGTGCTGCCCACGCTCTCAGATGTGAGGCAGGTGGGCTCCCTGTGGGATACAGACTGAGCTGGCACTAAATTTGACCCCCAGAGCTGCTCTGGTGCTTGCATGTGGCTCCAGCTGTTCCCTTGAGGTGACACAGCTGACGTGTGGATGGTGCTGGAGCCAGTGCACACCCTCTGAGCTCTCAGTAAAGGCACAGCGGGGTCAGAAGGAGCTGGACAGGGAATGGAGGGGCTGCTTGGTGCTGGAGGTTGGCCCCACTCTTTAAAAAGGCACCTCCTGATGGGTTTGCATGTTCTGGGAACAAGCTGGTGTGAAAATTGTGCTCTTTTTGCTGCTCTGACAGTGGGGCGCTTATAGCTGCTTGCTGGGAGTCAAGTAGGAGCTTTTGTCCATCTGACTTTCTGACCTGGGTTGTCTCCAGAGGTGCTGTAGTCCTGCCTGTTGGGAGCAGAGCTGCAAACCATTGACAAAGCTGTGACTGTGCTCTGTCTGCATCTCCAGCCTGCCCCTTGTATCTCCCCATGCTCTCCTCTGCAGCCTCCCTGTGAGGTGGCTGTGCCCAGTGCCAAAGCTGGCACAACAGTGCTGGAGCTGTGTGCCTTCCTCATGGCTGGTCAGAGATAGCTGCTCCAGACCCTGGGGATGCAGGCACACCACAGCTCTTCTCATGCCCCCTTTGTCCCTGCATGCTGTGCCCTTGGGAGGGCACGTTGTAAGGAGCAGCATGGAAGTCCACGAGCTCCCAGTTTTCAGCCACAGGATTGGGATTCTGCCTGCAGGTGCTGGCAGCCACTGCTGTCCCTACCCCGAGGACTGTCCCTGCTGTGCTGCTGTCTGCTCCTTCCCTGGCTTTGCTGGGTAGCAGGGCTGGAGCTGTGTAAGGGCTGCTCCCATGAACTCATTCTGCAGGCAGCTAATCCAGCAGCAAGAGGACCGTGGGTGTGAGGACTGAGGTATTGTCTCTGTCCAGCAACCCTCCTGCTGCAGCCTTCGTTTCCTTCTGTCCTCTGGGCTGTGGTAAAGCAGAAGAAAACCCAAGCTTTAAGGAGCTCCTCTCTTGTGCTTGGTATTCATGCTGTGGCTCTGCATTCTAGAGGGTGGCACAAGCAGAGCCTTGCTCCTCAGCAGCCTTTGTAGCATCCTCGTGGCTGTTCTGAGCACCTGGAGCAGTCCTGATGCTGGTGCCTCTGTGCTGGGAGGAGTGGGGAGCCAGAGCAGGACATCCAAGCTCATGTTTGCTGAGGCTGCAGACTGAGGTTGAGGAGAGAGGGCTCTCCTTCCCTGCCTTTGCATCTTCTGGTACCTGGTGGGCAATTCTGTGGTTTTTACCAGTTATTAGGGCTCATCAGAGGAGCAGTGCTGGTGTGCCAACCCTTCCAGCAGAGCTACGTGTATGAGGTCCCAGGGATGCTGCCTGGCCCCTGGCTGGGACAATCCTCCCTGGGCTCCTGGGCAGTAATGCAGGACTGTGGTGTACTGGGCACTGCTGTCCTGGTGTGCTACTGCCTGCCCATGTCTTCCCCCTCCCCCTGCCTACTTTCTCCTGCATCAGCCTGCATTTGTAAAATGAAATAAATATTGACATGGACGGGATGCTATTCAATTTGTCCTGATCACTGGGCTGCGGTGAGTTCTGACAGAGCACAGTGTAAAACATAAGCTCAGGATGTAATTTCTACTGTCAACATGATGTACAGTATAGCTGTGCCAAATTCACACCAACAAACTGCACGAGCTCTTGTGGGGAGGGGAGGGAGGGGGGAGTTGTGCTGATAATTGGAAGCAGGGATGGCAGAGCAGCAGGAGAGGGGACATCACCCTGGGCCTGGGGCAGTGTGAGGGTCTGGGGCTTCACACTCTGCGTGGAAACCTGCTTGGTGTGGTGAGTGCTGGGCACGCTGCCATGCGTGCTGCTGTGGGCTGTGCTGGCTGCAGCAGCTCCCACTGGTTATTTACAGCCCTGCTGCTCACGTGTGGCACAGAGAAGGGGCACTTCCAGCTCTTTGTGAAATGTTTTCAATAACACAGGGAAATAAATACTGTGCTAGTCCTGGTTCCTGTGCATGGGACCTTCTTGATTCCTGCTGCTGCAAGGGCATGAGTAGGACTTGGGGCTCTTGGCTCTGCAGCCTCTGGAAGAGGTCTGTGATGTGGCAGCTGGAAAGGTTCTGCCCACTGAGGAGAGACATGACCCCGAAGCTGTCACAGAAGAGACACAGGCTGAGAATTTGTCACTGAAGAAGAAAGATCTGGATCAGCAATGAGCCTGGCTACAGATGTGTCTCTGGGCCCGCATTTTGTGGTGCAGAGGACTGGAGGTTGCCACAGGTTCTGTAGTTGGGCTTTGATTTCTGGGACCTGGATGAGGCAACTCTGGTTACAGCACCTGCATTGCTGCCCACAGGAAGAGCATGCAGACAGCTCAGCTGAGAGTAGCTGAACTTTGGACACGTGACCAGCAAACTGCATCAGCTCAGATGAGAAATCTGTAAAATATAAAAAACAGCACAATAGCTGAGACTATACAGAAGGTTGTGTTTCCCACAGCAACGCAGCCCAGCCCCATGGGTGCTCAGCAGGACTCTCCATGGCAGAATCTGCTCTGTGGAGTGCTCAGATGCAGCAGGGCTGAGCAAGTTGCCTTGGGAACTGTGGGCCAGCTTGTCTGCCAGCCAGGGAGCAGCTCGGCTGGAGTGGAGCTCGCCCGCTGCAGCATCTCCTGCCCTCACTTCCTCTTTCCTGCCTTGCCTTAGTGGGTGCATTTAAGCTGCTATTCCTACTGGTTTATTGACACTGTTTGGGGCTGTGCTGTAACTCTGGTCAGCTGACAGAGAAGGCCCAGAGACCATTTCTGAGCAGGGAGCAGTGCCATTTCTGTGTGCACAGGGCTGCCTGCAGTGTGTGCCTGGGGTAGCTGTGTCCTGGAGGAAATCAGATGCCACTAAGGTGTGAAATGGTGTGATGAGGGGAATTAAGGTGGCTCCTGCTGCTGTCACAGAGGCAGTGTTGGTGCTTTCTGCCAGCTGTGTGCCCCGAGTGCTGGGTTCTGGAGGCAGAGGGAATGTGCTGCCTTCATGTGCCAGCTCGGTTGGAGACCTTGGATGCTGATGTTAGTTGTGGTGCCAGGATTTGCTCCATTGGACTGGCTTTCCTGCAGCCTTCCCATGTGTTCAGAAGGCCTTCAGTGTTGCAGAACTGCACCCTGGCACTGGCACTGCTGCCTTGTCAGGCTTCTGGCAGGGCTTTATAAATCATTGTGGCTGGATCTGCTCCTGGATGGCAAGGTCAGGATGCTGGGAAGGCAGAACGGGAGACTTCAGCAGGTGGTGGCTGCTTCTCCCCAAGGCTCTGGCTGACATAGCTGTCCTGAGAACACATGCAGATGGATTATTTTTTAAATTCTCTTTCTGGCAGTTGAGTTTACCAGCTACAACTCACTTGTACTCAGATTTTGGATGCAACCAGAGGTCTTGCCTGCAAAAGTGCTGCAGAGTGGCAAGCAGAGATGCTGGATAGGGTGTTCTTCCCACGCTTACTGTTTGCCCTTGCTGCTGACCTGAAACTCTTGCTTTGGCACAGCTTATGCTGCTGAGTTTATTGACATGTCTCACTGTCTGGGTAACCTGCTCCAAAATAAGCAGAGATCTCCTAGGTGTGAGAACTGGGAGAGGTGCTGTTTGTGACAGCAGTGCACTGTCTTGCTGTATTTACCTCATGTATACCCAGGTACGTGTGATAAAGCACACTTGCACTTGTGCTTTTTTTGTGAGGGTCTTGCTCTGGAGCCTGCTGTGGGTTGGGCAGCCTCAGCTCTGTTGCTGCAGGGCAGGGACCCCAATCTCTGCATTTGTTCTGTGCAGTTACTTTGCCCTCTGTTTGGGAAGAGATGGCTCAGTCCGTCCCCAACCTACAGGTCATCTTGCTTCAATAAGTGAGCAGTGTTAAATACTCTGGTGTTTGATGTTTGGTAGGGATCCTCACCAGCTGCCCTGTGGGAGCAGGGACAGGAAGAACTACTGCATGGGGAGGCCTGGCTGCAAGACACAGTTGTGGCATTGCCAACAGCCTCACCTGGCTGGTGTGGAAATATCTTCATAATAAATGGGCTGGCAAGGAGGAGGGGTGGGGAGCAATGTTAGTGCTTCTGTACCATGATTTCTAACATAAAAATACACTGGAGACCCCGTCTTCCTTGGAGCTTGAAGTGCACAGGGCTGGCACATGTGACAGCTGATGTGCATGTGTGAGTGGAATATAGCGTGTGTGCATGGGGAGGAAATGTGTGTGCACACAAATGAGGCATAAATAGACAAAAGAAGCCTGTGAGTATGATTGATCCTAGCTGTGCATGGGGTGGGATGCATGTGAAACCTTTTGGTGAATAGATTTGTGCACATTGTGTGACACACAACTTGTGAATCATGAACAAGCAGTGTAGAATGATGCTTTGTGGTTCTCAGAGAAGTGTTTGTCCAGAGGGTGAATGCAGGCAGGAAAGAGTGCAGCAGACATTCCCTGTTTGGGAAGCAGTCCCATTGGTGGAGTCACATGGGGGAATAGCAAGTGAGGGAAAGGGCTGGAGAAATATGTGGGAGCTGTCCCTCCTCTGAACTGTTCAGATTTATGTAGGGGTCTGTGCAAAGCACAGTCCAGTTCCCTTTCTATGGGGAGTAGATGGACATCTAGTCCAGGATCATTTGCCTTTCCATTCACCCTTTTTCTGCCTCCTCTTAAGAGTAGCAGCTGACAGGAGATGAATTCTGCAGACTGGTGCATGTTTCATGAGTAGATCAGGCTGTGGCTGGTATTGCAGAGCTCTGGTGGAACCTCAGGGCGTTGGTGCAGGGAGAGATGGATGCTACATCCCCATCTCCTGATCAGGCTTCTTCTCTCCATGTGCTCACTGGATGCAATGTACCCTGGGCTAAAGGTCTCATGTCTCAGCACTCAGTGCCTTTAGGGTGGCTTGAAGCTTACACCAGAGCCCTTTTTCAAACTGTTACCTTTAGAGTCAGCCAGGTGGCAAATTCTTGAACAGATGCTTTTCTGCTGCCTATGGCTGCAGAGGTGAGTTGACATAAAGGTTCTGCAGGGACAGCTTACAGGAGTGTCTGGACAGGCTGTACCTGCCATGCTCAGGGGCTGGTATCCCTCAGTGTGAGCCTTGTCTGCCTGTGCAGGACTGCTGTGCTCTGGTCCTGCCAGGCACCAGCAGCTGTGCTGTGCCAGGAGTACTGCTGCACCTCTCCTGACAGTGTGAGTGGGCACTAGTGACTCCCTCCAGGCACAGACCTCACTCTCTCGACAGCCAGGACCATGTGGTGAGGGGGTGCTCTTGTCAGCAGGGTCCTTGGTCTCTGAGTCCCTGCTTGAGCAGATGTCTGCAGTGGTGGAGCTCTGCAGCCCTCCCTGTTGTGTTGCTGCTCTGCCAGGACCTGTGGGATTTGGCCCTGCTGTGGAGCACCTGGGGCAGGGCAGGTGGGAGATACTGAGCAAGGCTGGAGGAGCAGCACAGGGGGACATTGGGCCATGTTTTCACACCAGCTCTGACACCTTGGCTTTTTCCAGGCTCCTGGAGATGCTGCTGACTGCCCTGCACCTCCCTGCGTGAGCCAGCAGAGAATGGAAGTGACCGGAATCATCTGGGCAAAGGACCCTTCAGCAGGCACTGGGATGGTGTTCCCCTGAAGATGGGAGTTACAAATGGCCTTGTGAACTACACGTGTGGCACAGACACCTGCACTGCCACAACCCCTGCACAGTAGTCCCAGGCTGCCACAGGACAGGCAGACGTTTGGCCACAGCAGCTCATCCTGTTAACTGCTCTGTGAAAAGCTTTGTGGAAGAGCTTTCCTTCTCCTCCTGTGAATGCCAGCTGTGGGTGTCTGTGCCCCGTGTGCCTGCTGGCAGGGTGGGCAGCAGGCTGTGCCTCGCCCCCTTCCCCAGCCAGACCGGCGCCAGCCCAGCACGGAGCCCTGCAGCTCTGTCCCCGGGGACAAATGCCAGCTGCCAGCCTCTTCTCTGGAGACCCAGGAGCAGCCTGCGAGGCACCAGCACTGACTGCTCCCACGCCAGCAGCAGCGGGCAGTCCGGGGCGCCTCTTGTCACAGATGTGACTCACGCAGGACAGGAGCACTCCAGCTGCAGGCCACGGCATGCAGCAGGGACGGGGATGCTCTGCACTGACCAGGCAGCCTCACGCTGCTAGTGTGGACTTTCCTCCTTCTTCTCCCTAAAGGATGCTGACTGCACATCCAGAAGCTCCTGCTCATGCAGCCTCCTAGAGTGCCATGGCGAAGGGTCTGCAGGGCTGCTTGTGCACCATGCTGCTGCTGTTCTGTGCCATCCAGGAGCTGGGGTCCTGGGCCATGCACACGGCGGTGGAGGGCCCTGGCCTCGGGGAGCCCGGGGATCCTGCGCTGCTGGCCGGCGGGCGAGTGAAGCGTGGCTGGGTCTGGAACCAGTTCTTTGTGGTGGAGGAGTACACGGGCACGGAGCCGCTCTATGTGGGAAAGGTAAGCTGACCTGATGTCTCCATGGGGCTGGCAGAGCCAGGGGCAGGGTGGAAATGCTGGCAATGCTGAGCAGAGAGAGTGCTCATGTGAAGGTTGTTCACGGGAGCCTGGCTAGAGAAATACTTTGTGGGCTGTGATGGCTGGAGCTTGGTCCCTGCTGGGGGTGGTGAGGTTAATGTGCTCCCAGGGGTGATAACAGGACACACCAAGATTTACATCTGCGTTCCTACAATCGTATACTGGCTGCTTGTGGTGTCTGGGGGTGGGTGCAAGAAGCCCTGTGTCCATGGGAGCTGCTGGCAGGTGACAGTGCCTTGCTGGGCAGGACTGGGTCTGCAGGCTGGAGCTCACCACACTTCCCTGGTGTGTGCCCTCCTGAGAATGCTGGACATGGACCTCTGCTTCCTCCACTCCTGGTGTCCTGAGGCTGAAGGAGCATTTCACCTTGGGGTTGCTGGGCTTTATCCTTTTCTGGGAGCTTTGGAGAAGCAGCTGCCCCACATGTCAGGCAGACGTGTTTGTTTTTGGGTGAAGGCAGTGCTGGCTGTTGGGACCAGTCAGAGGAACACACTACAATCCAGCTAGAGCTGGAGGCATGGGCTCACCCTGAAGGAAAGTGCCCAAGAGCTTGTACAGCAGGGCTGTCTCATGGCCTCAGCCGTCTGGGCATGAGTCTGGAGGAGCTTGGAAATGGGTTTCTTGGCTGGGGGCCAGCGGGGATTTCAGTGGTGATTTGTGTCCGTTTCAGCAGACACTCAAAGCCGCGCTCCTCCGCCGCCCTCGGAGCAGGCACAGCTAATTCATGGCTCCCCTGGGAGCAGCGGAGGCACCGGGCCCTGTCACAGGCCTGGCACTGCCTCGGCTCCAGCTGAACCGAAACCTACAACTCACCCGTTTTACAGCCCCTTTCCACATCACCCACCACATCACCCGCCTGGCTCACAACAGCAGCATGACAGCGCTGCCTGTGATCCCCAGGGCTGGAAGCCAGCAGGGCCAGGCTTTTCCTGGTGCTGGGAGAGGATGGAGTGCTTGCCTGGGACGCTCTCTGTCCCCAGCAGTGTGCCAGCCCTCTTAGCGCAGTCTGTGGGTCCGGAGCCTTCCTGCACTGGGGGACCCTGCAGAGGAGCTGGGGATGCCCTCTGTGGATGCCTCTCACACACCTATATGTGCTTTCTGAAGGGCCGATACCATTTCCATAAAATCTGGGTTCTCTAGCTAATCCTTCTTCTGAACTGTAATTTCCCCTGAGGCTGCTGTCAGTTTGATGTGGATTTCTTTGGGTTTTTTAAATAGAATTATGGGGTCAGCACTAGTTACAAACTTCTGCATGTGGACAGATCTATTTTAGATAGAGGAGAGGATTAAAGGGAAAAAAGCAGATTTAATTAAGTTGCTAATATTTAAAGAAAATTGATGAACTCGGGCTTTATGAGTTGGAGCAAACAGAGTGCGCCTTTATTACGGGCTAGTTTTTATTTGATTTTCTTTCTTTTCTAGCCCCAGAGTCATTTTTTATTTGTGTATCTGTGCTTTCTGTTTAATTGCTTTTAATAAAGAATGTGCACCTCTGTTCATATTTAATTTTGATTTAATTATTAGTATGTAATTAATGGCTTCGTAAGAATTCTGGTTGTAGTCTTTTAGGACAAGGAAACAATTTTCCTGTTTAACAAATGGGACAGATCAGCCTATTGTCCGCCCTCTGGATGTCCCAGCTCTGCAGACACTGCTGTCCTTGCTTGGGGCTGATCTGCAGGCAGGGCTGGGTGCTCCCTGTGCTCTTGGGGCCCAGCGTGTGCCAGGGCTGTGTGACTTCAATCTCCTGCCGTGCCCAGGGGTGGAGGGAGCCCTGAGGCTGCGTGGGAGCGTGGTGCTCCCCAAGCCTGCCTCCTGTAACAGGGAGGAGAGAACATCCCTGGCATGTGATCCCCGTCTGTGGCATCTCCCCTTGTGTTTCTGTAGTCTGAGATCTGGCCCTCCCCCATTAGTTGTTGTTTAGCCAAGCAGCACAGATTTAGCTCTTCTAATCTTCCCCTGTAAATCAATCTCTGCAGCCCCTTGAGCCCAGGCTCCATTTTTCTTCCTAGCATTCCGGTTTGCAGGGATGCTGGTGTCTGCTCCAAGCAGTCAGTGATGAGCAAATATGTGAAGAGGATGTGCTGAGAGCTCAATGTGGTGCTGGATGCTTTATCTCTAGCCTAATTATTAATCATGAGCCCGGTGTTCAGCAGAAAATGCAGGTTTCTGCCGCCTGTGCAGCTGCCTGTACAGACCTGGTGCTCCTTCTTCGTTCTGAAAAGCTCACGGAGTAGCAGTGGGACATGGGAGAGGATGATAAAGTGAAGAGGGCAGCAAGGTCTCCACCAGCCAGCAGGGAGGGTTGGGAGTGGATGGCCAGGCTGGGATGACCATCCCCACAGACCAGGGCAGGATGCTCCAGGTGGCCAGGGCAGGATGACCACCCCATAGGCACATTTCCAGCCAAATCCATCACCATGGTCCCAGTCTCTGCTGGGCTCACAGCCCTATTTGTGAGCTGAGTGAAGGTCTCCTTCCAGGCAAGACTTGAGAGATGTGTCACCATGGGCAGTAATTTGTGACTGTTGTGCAAAATGTATTGAATTGCCTAACGTGTGGGTCCCTCACTTGTGAAATAAATACATAAACTGTATCTAACAAGACAAATATAATGAAGGCATCGTAAAAAAAGAGGCAGCTCTGGTATAAATTCTTGCTGGTAGAGCTGTATGTCTGAAAGGTGGATTATAGAACTGCAGTTTGGAAGATTGAATGGCCCATAAACATTTTCATATTTCATTAGCCGATTAATGGACGGCTTTTTTCTTTTTGTGGAGGGGGCACATGACTTTGCTGATTCTAAGCAAAAATTGTAGGAAACAAATGAAAGCATCTGATGAAACCTTTCCGGGGACCTGTCCCATTATGGATTGTCCCAATTAATGCCCATGCTGCTCTCTGTCAAGATGCATTCTGCCTGTCCAGTTACTGTTAATAGATTTCTCATAAGTGGCTGGATTGTAAAAACCTCATAACTCAGTTTAATGCCACCAATAAAATTATCTCTGGACGTCTGGCCTGGATTCCAGTCAGCTCTTTGTCCACAGGGAACTGCTGTTTACCCTTTCTTTTCCTAATTCCAAACATTGTCTTAATTAAAAAATGAAGCAGCAGAGATTGCCTGCAAAGGCATCTTCCTCGGGGTCTGTTTTTAGTCCTGAACATGAGCCAATTTGTCACACTCTTTTGCAGATTTTGTCCGGGTGGGGCTCTGGGCATGATGATGGGATGTTGTGACTCCTGTTACCCTGCAACATAAACCCAGCACAGGGGTGCAACAAGTGTGTGAGCTCTTCAGCAGGGAGACTTGTCAGCACCAGCTGCCCAGATCATGGAGGGTGGCTGTGGCTGAGGCTGAGGTGGATAAGGATAGACTTTGGGCAATTGGTTGTGTAGAAGGAGAGGGATGCTGATGGTGAGGTACCTCTGCAGCTTGGGAGACGTGATCCCATGCTGCCAGAGTCCTGGGTCCTTACCCATAGGGAAGCCTTTCTTTGGACTGCAGTTGAGTTGTCCTTTGCCTTTCCATCATCTCATAACCCCTTATTAAAGGGGTTTGTCCCTTGGTTTGTACTGGGGGTGGGCACTGGCAGAATCTGTAATCTGCAAAGCTGTAAAGGCAGGCCTGAAATTCCAGTTTATTGGGCCTTCCTTCATGCACAGGAGTTGTCTGGTGGTGCTCCCTGTGACTGTCCAGTCCAACAAGAGCAGAGGGGCATCTCACAGGGACCATGGGCATCTTGTGCAGGTGGCTAGGGTTGGGTACAATCACAGCCCCAGCCTGCTCCCACCCTCTCCCTCCTTCCCCCGCAGATCCACTCGGACTCGGATGAGGGAGACGGCTCCATCAAGTACACCATCTCCGGGGAGGGCGCGGGGACCATCTTCCTCATCGATGAGATCACAGGTGACATCCACGCCACCGAGCGCCTGGACCGGGAGCAGAAAACCTTCTACACGCTGCGGGCGCAGGCGCGGGACCGGCAGACGGACCAGCTGCTGGAGCCCGAGTCAGAGTTCATCATCAAGGTGCAGGACATCAACGACAGCGAGCCACGCTTCCTGGAGGGGCCCTACATCGGCAGCGTGGCGGAGCTGTCCCCCGTCGGTAGGTCTGCTGCGGGCTGGGAAAGCTGCACCTCTCCCCTGTCAAACCTTGAGCCTGCTGTACCCCACAAAAACCACTTGCAAATCTCAGGGATTGCAGAGCCAGGGAGCCAAAAGGGAAAAATAAATAAGGTGGCTTAAGAAAAACAAGTGGATAAATCCTCTGAGCTGATTGCCAGCCTTTGGCTGAGCGCTCAGTCTCAGCCCTAAGCCGTGCTCTGGGGATGGGTCGTGGTGGTGCCAGCTGCCTGCTGTGCATTGACTCTGGCTTTGCACAGCCCCCTCCCTCCTAAATGCTGGGTGGTTGGACTAAGCCCTCACAAATCAAGGGGCTCAGATCTGCCTGTGGTTCAGATTGGTCTGAGTGGTGCTTCTCCCCCAGCTCAGGCCATCCTCTGTGTGCTGCTGTGCTGCTCTTCTGAGCCCCGGGGCTGCTCAGACATCATTCCTTTGAGCATCCCCATGCAGAACTGCCAGGCCCTTCTCAGCTGGATCTGCCCTTCTCTGAGGGGCCAGGCCTTGTTGGCTGAGATTGGGCAATTCATGTCCCTGTGACAGAAGTGTGGCTTCCCTCTGTTAGCCTTAACTGCCCATCCCCTTGGCACCAGGCCCCTCTTAAGCATGTTGGTGATCAGCCTCACTGAAGCTCGGAGGGCCAGGCTGATGATGAGGCTGCATGAGTCCGTCCCCCTGGATGGCAGAGCAGGACAGTCAGCTTTGTGCTCATCCAAGCTTTGGGAGGAATGCAGGGAGGTGATGTGTGAGCTGCAGCACTGCTGGCCTCGCTTCTGCTGGGCTCCCATGCTGCTGAGCACAGCTGGAGTCCAGGAGAATGGCTGTTCTGCACTGCCTGGAGCCAGAGCGTTCCCTGAGCACGCTGGGCTCTCTGCTACCCCTGTAGCAGGCTGTGTGTCAGCGTGTGCTGCAAGCAGGAACTGTAAATCACTGTTCCCAAAGGCTGTGTCCAGGTAGCAGACAGCTTGTGAAAGGCTGACATTGAAGATCAGGCAGGACCCCAAGGTCTCAGCAAGGGCTGAGTCAGCACAGAGGGCAGTAACAGTGCAGGACTGAGAGAGCCCCCAGGGCAGGGGGAGCAGCTGGCAGCTCCAGGGGCTTGAGAGGCCAGCTCAGGGGAACCACCAGGTCCTGCTGTAGGAAAGTCTGGCTGCAGAGGCATCCTCGCAGCAGAGGGCAGGGGATGGTGCTCAGGTCTGCACTGCCTCAGGACAGAGCTCCAGCTCTCCATGGTTCGTGTGCAGCATATTGCAAGGCTGGTGCATGGCCTCCAGCAGGTACAGGTGTGCAGGAATTGCGCCAGAGGAGCTGCCGCTGCCTGGATTCTGTTCATGTATGGAGAAAAAATTCTTCTGAGGCATCCCAAGCTCTCCCTCTGCTTCCAGTTACCTGTGCAAATCCTTCCCTCAGTCAGAGAGTGACCCCTTGAACTACAGCTGGGTGCTCCTGGAGAAATTAAAGACAGCATGTGGGCACCAAAGCAAGAGGCATCCTGTTCCCAAGGGAAAGAAAGAAATTAAATTAATCTAATTTGCTTGAACAACATTTTAAAAAGCAAGGAATTCTCAACTCTGGGTATTAGACAAGGATCCCAGTTCTTTGAAAATCACTAACAATTATGGAGCTGCCTGATCAGACTGATGTGAACAAGACATATCAAAGGAGACAGTTTCTATGCGAAATTGGAGATCAGAGGGAGAAAGAAACACGGTTTCACAACATGAAAGAAGGCGATTCCTGCAAATTAAAATACTCGGAAGTTAAAAGTGAAGTGCTGTGAACGGCGTGGGCTGCATTTCCCAGCTGTATGCTTAGAGAGGGGAGCTGGAGCCAAGAGCCTGTTCTGCTTTCCAGGCTACCTGCCTGCCACAGCCTCGGAGCCTTCTGCAGTCTGGCCATCCTGGGTAGTGCACGGGCTCCTCCAGAGCAGCCTTGCCCTGGAGACAGCCCAGGGAGAGCCTCACACATCATCTTCCCCTGGTGCTGCTGCCCGGGCCCCAGCGGTGTGAGCGCAGAGCTGGAGGGACCCACAGGCTGCTGCTGCTGCAAGTCCCAGCTCCCTCCCACTTCTCCCTCAGCTTACCAGTGCTTTGCCCAGGAACAGGCAGCACAAAGGACAAGATGGACACAGCCTGTGAAAGCATAAACAGGCACGGCTGGCAAGGAGCTTTCTGCTCAAGCCTCCCAGGTTCAGCAGCTGGCTGGTAGATGGGGCTGGTCGTGGACCTGGTGTGAGATGTTCAGCTCCAGATGCTGTAGGAAGGGCTGAGGGTGCAGGATATGGGAAGCTGCTGGGCCACGGAGGTGAAGTTCAGGATATTCTTGTGGGAAGAGACCTGCCAGGCCCTTTTTGTGTGGGAGTGCTTCTTTTGTGGCATCAAGGCTGGGTGTGCTCATGCCTGTGTTGTGGTTGGTATTGATTATTGATATTTGCTGTCTCTGAGCTGGACAGAGCATCTCCCTTAGAGCTGTGGGGTATTTCCATGAGAGTGACTGGGAAGTGTGCCTTGCTGCCTTCCTGAGTGTGGATGGAGGTGATCCCAGCTTGGTGTTGGCCAAGCAGGAGAACAAAGGCTGGAGAACTTAGGTTGGCTATTAGTGTATGAAGATCAAAGCCTGGGGACCTGCTGGTGGCCATGTCTGCTCTCAGCACCACTTGGATTCAGTAAAAAGTAAGGGTGACAGGGTGTCTGGGATGGGGCCACTCCAAGGGCAGGGCTGCTGTCCAGTTTGGAGCTGTAGGGAGCTGCTCATTCCCTGTCTCTGCTGCTCTGAAGCCTTTGCTCTGCATCCCAGCCTGAAGAGTTAAGGGTCACCCACTTCCTCTTCCTCCTCCTGTGGTCTTGCCTTCCCAGACCTCACTAGGGTTTGTGCTTGGGTGGTTTTTGTTCTCACTCAAGGCAGCTCTCAGCTGCACTCTCCATTCCCTGCCAAAAGCAGAGTCCCAGCTCCCAGAGGTGGGTGCCTTCCTGGGGCGTGAAGAGGAATAAACCAAATACAGTCAGATCCGCTCTGTGACAGCAGGAGCAGATCAAAGGACATTATTTGCATAATGAAGGAGTACTAATTGGGAGGGAAAGTCATTTGATTTCCTAGTGTCTAAGAGGGAATAACAAATGAGAGAAATGCACAAACTCTCAGAGTAACTGGGAGTGCTCTGCAGCACAGCTGCCCTTGCTCTGTGCTGGGGCCAGGGCAGTGTGTTTGTACGTGCTGCCTGAGACTCTGAGACTGAGGTGGACTAAAGGCTTCTTTGTTCCAGGATCTTGCGTTGGCAGTGGTCAAAGTGCATTCTTAGGAAGGAGGAATATCACACACAGGACATGTGATGCTCCTCTTAATATTCTCCCAGCCAGCATCTGTTTTCAGCTTGAAAATTTCTTTGGCTGTGGGTGGTTTCTGGGGGTTTAGTCAGCTTTAGTATCTGTCTTCCATGAATTCATCCAGACTCATTGTAAACCTCTGCAAAGGGAAAAGAAAAAGGATTGCTGTTGTTATCTGATGGATCAATAGTGGCAGATGCAGGATGGTCAGGAGGATAAGGGATTTGTAAAGGGCAGAGGTGGTGCCTGCAGCTAGCCCCAGCCTCTGAGCCAGGCTGGAGAAGTCATTGTTTTCTACACAGGCATATCCTGCACTTGGAAGAAGCACATCCAAAATGAAAGCTGACCCAATGGCTTTATCTGGCATCCCTTGGCACAGCAGAACCAGCTGCAAAACCAGCAACTGGCTTTTCTGGAGAAACCTGGTCTGGCCTGGGGCATCAGGAGCAGTAGTGCAGCTGCTGTGGGAGGTTTGCAGTCTGGCAGGGAGGGCAGCTGGGTCTGTAGAGAGGTCCCTGCTCAGCCCCCAGAGGGAGCTGGGCTGGAGGCAATGCCCTAGAGTCACCCAGGCTGAGGAAGGCAGGGGCTCCTGGGGGGTATTTTCACCAACTGCCCTGTGCCCACAGCATGCTTACCAAGGAGCAGTGTGTGTGCAGGATGGGGCCTGAGCTGCAAATCCTGTTTACAGCTTCACTGCTGTCCTGTCACCTCAGGGAGAAGCTGCTGGTCAAGAGCTTGCCGGCTGCTCTGTGCTGGCACCCCAGGCTCAGCCTCTGTGGATACCCCTGGTGGATCTCTCCAAAAAATCAGAGCTGAGCAGAATCCAGCACCAAAGGGAGAGATCTGCAGCTTCAGGAGAATGTAGGATGGGACCCAGCCAGCTGCCTTGGAGCTGCAGGAGCTTCACCTTGTTACAGGAGGTGCTAAAATTAGCTGTGTTTTGGGCTCCTTTCCTGATCTCCCTGGGGTCTGCTTAACAGCTGTCTGCTGCACTCAGGCATGAGCCCAAATCCAGCACATGGTGCCTCCTGTTAGACAACTCTGTTGGTTGCACAGGGTGGGTGTTGCAGCCCAGAGCTCACTTGTGGGGTCCTTGAGGAGCAGGCAGGGCCTGGAGTGAGGACATGCCAGGGAAAGGCACATGGTTCCATCAGAGCATCACTCCTCCCTTGGTGCATTTCACTCTCATTTCTCTGTGTAGCACCATGTCCAGATTAGAGGCGATTTGGCTGTACAGACAGAAACTTGGGGTCAAGCCCTGACTCCAGCACAAAGCTGGCTGAATACAGAAGTGATTATTGTGAAAAGAAATTGTTTAATCTCCGTGCTGGAAGCAGAGAAAAACACTTTGTTTACCCTACAGCCAGAACACTTGCAGGCAATCGGATTTCCACCCCCCCCCCCCCCAAGGGGG
>NW_024503680.1:5002044-5150556 GCF_017590055.1 Onychostruthus taczanowskii
CCCCCCACCCCCCGCCCCTTGCTAGAAAGTGCTGAAGTCGCTTCTGTGTATCTGGAAGCTGCTGGGAGCTGGGGCTTCCCTGTCTGTTTGTCCTTGGTGAGGGGAGTCCTTCCCCTTCTGCACTGTGCTCTAGATCACGGGACAGCCTCCACACACTGCCCTGCTCAAGTGAGGACCTCATCCAGGCTGCCTTTGGCAGCCCCCCAGGGCTCTCCATGGGGTGCTGTGGTTTGCTCCCCATGGCAGTAGGGTACCTGCTCCGTGCCAGGGGCTGGGGTGCTTTGTGCAGTGCCTTTCTCTGGCCAGACACCCCAAAAGAAGTTTCACAGTAGCACATTGGAGCAATTGCACCCCACCAGGTTACTGCCCTGGGGCTTGTCCTGAGGGGTGCGAGGGCTGTGCAGTGAATCTTCTCTGGGCCTGGCTTCCTACCAAGTCAGGATGTTCACAAGATTGCAAGAAACTCACTTCTGCTCCAGTAATTTTTAAGCTACTCTAGTTCTTTTTTTTTTTCAGAATGTGTCTGGGGTGCATCAGCCACTGGAGGTGTTTGGGGCCAGAGAAAAGCTGTAAATTGCATTGTTTATAAACTCCCACCTGCCTCCTGCCCCATGGCACCCAGGCACCTGGGATGAGAGTGCTGCACGCTGGCATCAGGCCAGGGAATGTGGCTTTGCATGACACAGCGCTCCTTGCAAGGTCCCTGGTGTTCTGCAGGGCTGAATGCCCGTGTGCTGTCCTGGAGCTGGCCAGATCCACACAGAAATAGCTCTCAGCATGGCCAGAAAGTGTCCCTGGTCTCTGCCCGACCTGAAGGTGGCATCTGAGCCCCAGAGCTGGTCTGGAGAGCATATGGAGGCTCCTGGTTTCACCACAGAAGGGTGACTGTGCCATGAGGAGGGACAGCCAAGTTTAGCAAGTGCTGGCTTTTCCTGCTGCTCATTTGCCTCTTTGCCTGCCCAGAGCCTGGCTGTACTTCTGTCCCTGGGGAAGTGACAGGTCCCAGCCACTTGCTTGTGGATTCAGTGCAGGGCCTCTCTGCTCGTGGATGTGTTTGTAGTTTGCCTGTCAACGTTTCTTTTAGCTGAACGTGTTTGGAGTGAGTGGCATAGCAAGTGGCCTGAAGCTCTCAGCCTTCTTGCAGGGTTTCTGGGACTGGCCCCAGAGGCTCTGGATCCTGTGGGAAGGCAGTCACAGATGCCAGGACAGGCCTGCATTGGCATTCCAGACGCGCCCTGCAGAGCCCCATCCATCCCATCCAGGGCACTGGGCTGAGCTGCTGTGCCCTGCCAGCCCTGGGGACACTCAGCATGGCAGGGTGGCTGTGGGGGCTGAGCTCTGCCCTCCAGGGAAGGGACCCTGCAGGGACACAGCCCCTGCATGCCACAGCTGCTGGGGTACCATGGGCACCTCTGGGTGTGGGCAGCCCCTGCCTGCCCTGCTGACCCTGCTCACAGCAGAGGGATGCTGCTGGCAGGGCTCAGGGCTGGCTGCTGGCCCTGGCAGCTCTCCAGGATGGCTCAGGGAGTGGAATGGGGACAGCCCAAGCAGGGCCCGTGGGGACAGAGGATGGCTGGCAGCCACAGTCAGCTAGGCTGAGGGAAGTACTGCTCTGGAAGTGAGGGTCTTGCTCCGCCTTCCTGCTGGAGGAAATCAGGGTTTGTTTGATCTGCTGTGCCAGACCTCACCTTTGCAGAGGGAGAATAAGAGATGGATTCTGACCTGTTAATTTTTATGTAAAATTGTTGGTTTCCTCTGATCTGTGGAGTGAGCTTGTCGGGGGAGGAACCAAGGTCTTCTCTCGTTTTACATGTCTAATTATCTCTGTGGATATGGGCTCAGGCTTCTTGGTTATGGGAGGCGGGTGATAGAGTACATGATGGATGTTTAGATTTTATTTAGTGTATCTTTTATGGCTAAGGCATGTGCCAGAAAACTAAATAAAAGCTGTACATTCTGTACTTGCTGTGGGCAGTGCTGTGCTTGGAGAGCAGGGACTAATATTGGAGCAGGGTGGGAGCCAGGCAAAGCTTGTCTCTGCAGGAAGGGGGGGACCAGGTTAAGCTGAAATGGAAAACCACTGCTCTTCACATGTAAACAGAATGGGAGGGAGGGGTGGGGAAGGCATAAATGGAGGTTAGGGGACGATACTGGAAAGTTAAACTAGTAAATTCCTGATACTCTTTAGGTGACCTTGAGCAGGCATTTTTGCAGACAAGAAGTCAAGGCACAAAGTGGGGTCAGTGTTCCCTACCTGGCTGATGCTGCTCTTTTGTTAATGAGATGTTGTGAGGGCAGGTGGGGAAGGGCAGAGCCTTCATCACCTCTGGCATTGCTGGCTGCAGCCCAAGGGCACTGTGCCCCATCTCTGCCTCTGAGTGAAGGTGTCTTGCTGCAATGCTCCTCATGCTGCTTGGTTTCCCTTGCCCTAGAGCAGAAAACTCTGGTCCCAAACATGGGGCTCACCCCTGGGACCCGGAGCTGGATCTGCTGCCCTGTTGCTCCAGTTCTTGTGAGTGCCCAGCAGCTGTGGGCCACGAGCTTTCAGTGCTGCCACAGGAAGCCTTAGAGCAGCAGCCTACCTCACCTGTCCAAGGCATGGCTTGGAATGGTGACACAGACCGTGCTCTGCGTGGGCACAGCTGCTGCCTCCTCTTCAGACTCTGCAGTTTGGCAGCATCCAGGTAAATACTGGACCACAGGGAGTACAGCTGTGTCTGACAGGGATGGGTTAGGAGGTGAGATATGCAATTGAATGAATGCATCTTGAGATGTGGAGTCTGGTGCGAATGTTCAGTGGCCAGCCTGCCTCTCATGATCCCTGGTTTGGGATGACTGCACAAAGAAGGCTGGAACAGGAGGCTGTGCTGTGGTCCTTGAGGCACCTGCTCTGCCTGCAAATGTGCAGTCCTGACACAGGGTATACAGGGCAGGGGCAGGGAGGTAAACTGATGGGCTTGGGTCGCTGTGGGTGAGGTTTGAATCTCCTAACCTTCAGCATGAACAAGTGGTTCTTGGAGCAAGGGATGTTTGTGCAAGGTCAGCAGGCTGTGCCTGTGCTGCAGGTGCAGGAGTGGGTGCTGCTGTGGACACTGGGCTCTCAGCTGATTGCTGCCAGGCTGTGCCCTCTCTTGTTCCCATGGGCAGGTACTGCTTTCTGTGATTCTCAGACTTGGCACCTCCAACATCCCTAGGAGGCTTCTCTACTGCAGCTGGGAGAGAGATGCCTGGGGACCCTGGTGTCATTTCCTTTCCCTGGTCCCTTTTTTTGCCTTCTGATCAGAAGCTTCCCAAGGGAGCATGCCAGGCTGCCCGAGAGAATGTGCAGTACTGGTGTGGGAGTGATCTGCCTTGGCTCATACCTGCTTGAAGGAGTTGTGTTATGGCAGGGAGAGGAGGAGAAAATGCAGCAATAGTATTTCTTAAACAGTTGTTTGCGAGGCAGAGAGCCAGTGTTGCTGTGGTGTAAAATCTGGACGTGCCTGGCAGGGATGCACCATAACTTCACTGGAGACAGCAAAGCATAAATAAGTTGACTCAAACTAGCTTGTTGCTGAAGACTGATGAGGGGGATTCTCCTGTTATCAGCAGAGCTGCAGCTCTGAGAAGGCTGCCAGGGAGAATGAAAAGCAACCATGGTAACTGCTCGTTTCCCTCAGTGAACACCCTTTCCAGGAGATCAGAGTGAACTGGACTGGGGGAGCGTGTGCATCCCAGCTGCTCCTGTGCTGCCTCCTCTCCTGCCTGAGTCTGGCAGGGCTGCTGCAGGAAATCCCTGGCTTGCCTGTGGCCTCTGGGCTTGTGGTCTGCTGACAAAGAGGAGGAAGGCACCAGGGACTGAAGCTCCTCATCCTCCTCTGGATGGTTTCAGCTCCATATCTGCCTCCTGTGACACAGGAACAGAGGCTGCTTTTGTCTGACTGCTGCCAGTGCTTGACCTCTGGGCAGGGATGCACCGAGTCTGCTGCTGGAGATGAAACAGGGTAGCCTGTCCTCACAGTGCTTTGGTCACACCACCTCCTTTCTCAAGGTGTCTGTAGGTAGGGGTAGGCTTCTCTTCTTTTCTCCCTTCTGTTGTCTCTCTAGATCTAAGTCCCTATGCTCCTGCCCCCACCCTCATGTCCTGGGTCCTGCTTTTGTTAAATTGAACATGATGTCAAATTAAAGCCATCACAGGGACAGTTGGAGTGAAGTACCCAGTTTAATGAGGCAGCCTTGAAAATCAATAACTTAATTGCAGACATTTGATGGACTTTTATCCAATTTATAGTCCTCCTGCCCTGCTACGTGTAGAGCATGAGGACCTGGTGCTATGTCTGGCTCTGGGCAAGCAGCCCTCTCCTGGGGCTGCTGTCCCTGTGCAGTGTGGATCAGGCTCCAGCTAGGTGGTCCCTCTGTGGTCTGGAGGTGACCATGTCAGTCTGTGCTGACAGGAAGGGCAGGTATCAGTATGACATCCCCAGCTTCTTCCCAGATGGTCCAGTAGAAGGCTACTGGGAGAAAAGCTCCCAGCTGCTCAGAGCAGTGATCTCCTGGAGAGCAGGTCCTGTTCCAGGATGGCCCAAGATCCTGTCCCTGGTGCCACTCTGCAGCACACCAGAGACATTTGTGTCTGGAGTCCTGGCTTTCAGGCGTTTGGCAGGGAGGTGATGCTGCATTTGCACCCAGCTGTTCTCTTTTCCCTCATCATTTGCAAGCAATCAGTGTTGGGCCCTGCTCTGAGGTCTGTGCTGCTTTTCTAAACTCCTGCCTGACTTTGTTTTCCTCCTTGTCCCTGCTGCAGGCACCTCTGTGATGCAGGTAATGGCCTCTGATGCCGACGACCCCACCTATGGGAGCAGCGCCCGGGTGGTCTACAGCGTGCTGGAGGGGGAGCAGCACTTCACTGTGGACAGCAAAACAGGTGAGCAGCACCCAGCTGGGCTGGGCCACGAGATCCCACAGTGGCTGTGGGTCCTGGGCATGACTGCGAGCCAGCAGATCTGTTTCTCCCTGCTGGCCACTGGTGCTGGATACTGCTGGCAGGGGTGTTGGAGAGGAAGCTCAGCAGCCGTGCTCAGGCTGCTGCCCAGCTCCATGCCCTTCCTGCAGCAGGCAGGATCTGCAGCTGCCTGCCCACAGTGCCTGGTCTGCACCTGCACTGGCCAGAGCTCCTCTCTTCCTGGAGCAGGAATGCCCCCACAGGCACATAAAACTTCAGTGGAGAAGGCTTAAGTACTACCAAAGGGGCCTTACCAAAGGCTGCATCATTATCACCAGGGCTTTGATTAAAGGTAACACTTTAAATTAAGGATAGGTTTATAAATGTTCTATTAATATTTAATGAAAGAACAGTAGAAGCTGCTCCATTCCTTAATAACTTATAATAGAGCCTGTTGTAAAATGCCTCTGTAATAAATCCCTGGCAGATGATGCTCTGACATACTGGTTAGAGTAGACCATAACCAGGAGATGTTGGGGTATATATTCTCCTTGCCTCCCAGGAGTTTGACTCTCATTACCCTTAATGAGAGCCTCACAAGCTTGCTAAGAAGGGAAGACACTCAAATGCTAATAAGGGATATTTAAGGTGCAAAGCATGCAGTAAACTGCCCATAGTTTAACGAAAATTTGTCAAAGGACAAGCAGGCCGAGGAGCTGCAGCTTGTCTTGGAAAACTGGACAGCAAAGTCCTCCCCACCCTATTGCTGAACCACAGTGGCATGAACTGAGATCAGCCCCTGGGCTGAAGTACCACATCTCTGTCAGGCTGATCTGTGTCTGAGCTGATATTTTCTAAGGCTGGAATTTGTTTGGAGATGCTGCTGTAAGGAGAGAGTGAAGAAGGTCTGTGTGCCTGAGCCTCTGCATCTGCAAGAAACCCTCCACCTGCTGACAGTGCTCTGGGGCACATGGGGAGGCTGGGCCCAGCCCAGGCTCTGCCACCAGCCTGGCTGCTGCTGGAGGAATGCTCAGATTTAGGAGTTTGGGAGCTCCTGCACACACCTGACAGCAGCACTGTGGCATGTGCTGGGAAATGCCTTTGTCTGGACTGAGGCTGGTGTAGTGGGGAGAGGGCACAAGCAGCAGGTTGGGACTGTACCCACCCCTTGCTCAGGACCTGTTGCAACTGGGCTCTCTTCTCTCCCAGATTTGCTTTGTTTTATATTGTGTGTGTAGGAACAATAGGCTAAACACTGAAAATTCAGGTGCATGTGAGATCCTGTTAATCTGAGACAGCTTTGTGAGAGTGCAAGTCTGGCTGCTGGAATAGAGAGAGACCATTGGGGACAAACTGCACAAGCCAGGACGTGCAGAGGCTCAGCTTCCTGCCACATTAATGCTCTGTATTAAAGCATAAACTAAAATGTGCCCTGTGGGACTGTGGTGAGAATTAATGTCACTCTGGGAATCCAAGCTTCTTGATTCCTTGACTTTTTGTGTCTTAATTCTCAAGCTGGCTGTTTCATACAATGGGGGGCTGATTTACTGTTTTACTTGCTTGTGTTTCACAAAGGCAAAATTGCTGACAAGTCTGCAGAAGACTCCAGCCCCTCTTGAGCGCATCTGCTTGCAGGATATCTGGCTGCTAACACAGGTGTTGGGGCTGACTCTGGGGGTCTCTGAGCTGCAAATGGCCTGTGGCAGCTGCCTCAGCAGCACTGCAGGAACTGCAGGGCTGCAGCTCTGCCCATCAGCCCCTCAAGCTGTGGCTGCAGCCTGTCCTGTGCCCCCTGTCAGCGCTGGCCCATGTGGGTGCAGCAGTGCTGTGGGAGCACAAAGTGTCATCATATCCACCCAAGCACACCCCAACCTGCTCCCACTCTTGTTCTGTCAGAATAAGTCTTTATGCTGCACAGGGGAATCCAAGTCTGAATGCCCGAGGTGGCCCAGCTTCTGCCCTGAGCATAAGATTTAATTATCCATAGCAGCAGCGTAGCTCTCAGAGCCACCATTGTTATTAATGGCCATAAAAAGAACCATAAAAACTTGGCATGTTACATTTCTTATAATATATGATAATGAAGAACAATTTGATTTCCATTTTTGGTTTTGACCTCCTTCTCTGCTGTTTCTTGAAGGTGCATGCATGCATGTGTTGCCTTGCACACCACCTCAGCCCCTGACTCCTTCCAGCACAGGTTCTTTCTTCCCCCCTTGTCTTGTGCTCTTTTCACACCCTCCTTCATAGCACAGGTGGGGCATGTACAAACATGGTTTCCACGCTTGAGTACAGAACATGGACCGTGTGTAGCCCACTTTGTCTCCTGTTCTTGGATGTTTCCAGCTCTAGTGTTCAGCTGGGATTTTGTATTCAATGGACCTTTCACAGGCAAACCCAAACTGTCTGGCTGCTGTGCTGTGCCAAGTCCTGCCGTTCAGTAAGCCCTGAGTGCCTGTAGCATCTCGGGTCTTTTCGGAGGGAGACAAGCATTTAAATGGCTCCACTGGAATAGTGGGAACAGCAGGATGGCATTTATGCTGTAGGAAGATTCCAGAATTGAATGATGGTGAAGAGAAAGCACAGCTGATGCATGAGCTTTTCTTTCTTTCATATACAGCAGCCACTCTCATGCTTTGAGATTAGTTTCACAGACTGAAACTTGTGTTGTGTACACCAAATCAGGTTCAAGAACTTCACCTGTGTTTGCTGGAGGTCAAGGCTGGCTTTTTTTTTTTTGTGTGAGTGGGGAGCTTTATATGCATAAGCTTTTCAGGCAAGGTTTTCTTGCCAGCTGTAAGAATATCCCCATGGCTTGTTGCAAGAGCCTGCAGGCATTAAGCTTTGTAAGCTTTGTGCTGCCTTCCTCGCTCAGACAGGGTGCAGCCAATCTCTGCTCTTTGCAGCAGGTGAGCAGCAGTGCTCGTGCTGTGGCTGCCCTGATCTGCTGAGGAGGCTGTGCTCTCACAGCAACCAGCACACAGCTCTGCCCTGCTGCTTCCAGCGGGAAACAGCCTCTTCTGCTGCTGTGCTGGGTGTTGGCTCTGGGTGAGAGCACTAATCTGACAGCAGAATCCCGCTCACTGCTGCTGGGCCACGAGCCCAGCTCTCCCAAAGTGACACAGGTGGGAGGTTTAGTGGCAGCTCCTGTTCCAGCTGTTCCAGGAATCTCATCCTCACCAAAGTTTTTCAAGCTTATTCTTTTCCAATATGGAGATGTGCACCTGAGTGTGGGCACTCTCAGTGCATTTACATAAGAGGAGAAATTTGTGCATTTAAATCCACAGGCTGTGTTTTCATGCTGCTTTATATCACCCTGCATTCTCTGTACCACTGCAGATTCACCTTTACAGGGGCAAATCTCTCTTTTGGCAGGCAGCTGTGCCTGCCTACTCGTGTCTGTTCCCATGTCCTTTGCAGTGCCCTTTCTTATCCCTGGGCAGTGTGGCTGGAGACTCACTGCTGCCTGTGATCCCTTGCACACTGCCTTCCTTGGGAGGGAACCTGAGCCTGCTCAACACCCCACAGCCTGGTGCCCCTGTTTCCAGCAGTCTTGTTCATCCCTTTGTGGGGATATTGAGTGTTACAGAGCAACCACAGTGTGTAACACCATAGATTTCATTATGTTTGCTTCCTTAAAAGCCAGCTTGTCAGTTTGGGGCTGTGCATGGGAGCCTGGCTTTTTACCATAAGGAAGAGGTTGTTCTTCAAATCTGTCACTCTGCTGAATGCAGGGAAAAGGCAGAACTCAGAAGGTATTTGAAATGCATTCTGGCATTTGTGATGACTTAAACCAGCTCCTGAGTTCTAGAGCCTGTGTCCTGATTTAAAGACTGAGCCATAAGGGCTTGGAGCTTCTGATGCCAGGGAGAATGCAGATGCTAGTCTGCTGGGATGAAGCTGATGGTTATTTGTGTGCTGATGGTTATTTGTCATCCCTACCTGCCAGCCTTGCTGTGTTTGCAGACAGACCTGCCCTGGTCCTGGGGCAGTAAGGCTGGGCTGGGAGAGGAGTTGTGTCTGGGAGCCTGCTGCACACTAAGCTGGGCTGATGAGCTGTTGATCTGTGTGATGTGGTGGTGGGAGGCAGAACAAGTTCTCTGCTGCTCTTCCCAGTTTGTTAAAAATGCTCCTTGGTGCCTGGAAACACAGATGTATCAGCACACGTGTGCCCAGAGGTTGTGCAGGTCTGTGCCCCATCCCTGTCCCTTATCCACCAGAGCTGTCCACAGGCACAAGTCTGAGTGTAAGGCACAAGAGTCTGCAGAGAAACCACATTTATTTAAGAGGATTCCTCCTGTTAGCAAGATTGAACATTAACAGCCCTTTTGTGAGACTGGTACAGGAACTTCAGATGATTTGGGACCAAATTGTATGTTTGGTCATCTTGAGGAAATTAGAGTGTGTCTACTAATGTGCTGAGGGAATTTATGTTAAGTGATGAGGGACTTAGCTGCTAAAAGAAGGGACAAAGGAAGGGTGAGTGTGCTGGCTCTGCACTGGCATGGGCAAGGCTGATTGCAGCCTGGAACAAGCCCTTGTTAGGTGCTCCATGAACCTCCTGACCCTTTGTGCCTCATACTTCACTCAGAGCACCTTTAGCTTCTACCTCTCAAATTGTGCTGAGCTGAAGGACAGGATGGGGGCTGGAGGGAGACTGGAGTGCTGGTTCTTGGAGCCAAGACCTCTTCTGCAAGGGCTGACCTCCTGCAGGATGTATGCTTCCAGCAGGACTCATGTCTTGGCAGATATATTGGTATTTCTGTGTCCCTGCAGGCAGGTGAGGGCACAGGTGAGGAATCTGCAGTCAGTTTGGCAGGTGCCTTGCCGTTCTTGGCCTGAGGCAGAGATGGGTTTGATCTAACTGACCAGGCTGCTGGCAGAAATTAATCTATTTTATCCAGCTAAATAGGAGAGGGATAGAGGAGACAGACTCAGATTCTTCTCAGGTATGCACACTAAAGAGACCCAAATGGCAGGAAGACAAGGCTTGTCACCATGATGGTGGCACTTCTATCCCTGGAGATACTAAAAACTTGATTCTTTAGGCCCAGAGTAATCTCATCTGCCTTTGAAGACTGCCTGCTTTGAGCTGTGATGGATCAGGAAGCTCCTTAGGATAGGTCCCTGTTTGTTACTCCATGACTTTCTGCCTTGTTGCTCCTCCTGCCCTCAGCTGGAAGGTGCCTTGTCCAGGCAGTCTCTGAGGATGTGGATATCTGACCTAGAAGTACCTGAGAGCAGAGCAAAGCCCATCATGATGGGATTCCTGGAAGGCAGTTACCTGCTGAGTGCTTTGTCCTGCTTTGTTTTTGTCACCCGAGGAGAGTCTGCTGTTGGAGCAGATTCAGTGGTATTTATGTGATGCTCTAAGTGTCCCTTGCCTGGTAATTATACTGATTAATCTGGATCATGCTGGAAAGCCACATGTGCCTTGTACCAGAGGGTATGCCACCATGTGTCCACATTATTCAGCTATAACAGATAGTGGCAAGAATGGGGGAGACAAGTCTGAGCTCGAGGTTGTTCTTGCTTTGTTAGCAGTGTCTGGGAAAGACCAAGTTTGTCAGTTTTTCCAGCTGGAAAGAAGGTGAATCTTGGGAGATGATAGCAATGACTTTTCTGTGCTCTCTGTACACCCTTGAGGAAGGTCTGTCTCCATCCCTTGCAGCTTCTTTGCAGAGAAGAAACCTGGGGGTCAGGTTTTGGGAGCAGAGACTATCTTGGCTCTGGAAGATGGGACCATGTGGGTTTGCTGCTGGTGGGTGTTTGAGGCAGTGCCACATGGATGTGGGGCTTATGTGGAGACCCTGATTTGCCATGGCCATTAGCAAATGGTGAGCGGGACCTGGGCCTAGGAGACAAAGCCAGCCTGACTCCTGCGCTGGTGGCCTGGTGTGGCCCATGCAATTTGGGAATAACATCCCAGTGACAATCCTGATGGGCTCCTGGAGGTCTGGCAGTTTGTCTGCAGCAGATCCCCACCTTTCCAGGATGGACTGGACACACAGCACCATGAGAGGGAGCTTCTGATCAGTCTCCACCCTTGCCACAGGCAGAGATTTTGTCTGCCTTGTGCTGCTGGAAGAACAGGAGCTGTCTGGGGACATTTGCCCTACTCTGCATGTGCCAAACGGCCTGGACTTGCTCCCTCTTGGGACGAGTGACCTTGGAGGTGTTCTGGGAAGTGCCTGAGCACTTTCCTCCCATCTTGCATGGCATATTATGAACTATATCATTACGAGCAGCTCAGTTAAGTCATTACAGCCTTGGTGAATGCATGAGCTTTTTCCCTCTCATCCCAATTCATCACTATTGTGCTGACATGAATCATTTTCATTATAAAATGCTTCAGACCCTGTTAATTAACAGAATTGCTTAAATTTCAATGAGATAGTGCTGGCCCAGAAATAACGGTTTTGTGTTCATGGGGAAGTGGCAGGAGAGGCCTGTCAGCACGAGCAGCTGGGGCTGGCCCCTGAGCCCTGGGTGTCTGTGCAGGGCTGGCCCTGCTGCCCAGGTGGGAGGGTGCCATCCTTGCTGGGATGGTGCCGTCCTTGCTGGGATGGTGTCCTTGCCTCCCTTTCCTGCTTCCCCTCTGCCTCTCTGTGCGAGGGGAACTGGGATTCCTTGCTGAGTGGCTTCCTCTGAGCAGAGCAGGGTGAATGAGGGGGTCAGAGCTCACCCTGGGCCCCTCAGAGGATAACCACCTGCTCCCTTATCTGTGGGGCTGAAGGCAGGAGAGTCCAGGTAAAACAGAACCTGAACTGACAGAGGGACAAGGGAAGCTGGGTGATAATTGTGTCTATCCACAAGAGCTGGAGAATGGCAACGATCTGAAATGGTGGTTATGTCTTTATAATAAATCCTAACAATGCTAATCATTAGAATAATTGCTAGTTTCAGAAAGGAAGGAGTGATAAATGTCTCCTGAACAGTTTTGCCAGCTCCTGCTGCACCTGTAATGTCATGCAGAGGGCGAGGGGCAGGAATTTCATCCTCCCAGCTCAGTGGCATTTCTGGCTGCCTTTGGGCCACAAAGCCACACCAGACACATGAATGGGGAAACTGGAAACCTTCTGGCTGTGGAGTAAAGATACCTGGTAGCTTTGGGGTCTATCCCTGTAGCCATACCTTGGCTCCTTGCAGCCTGCTGGAACTCAGCTCCCCCTCTGCTGTGCTCTTGGTGACTTGGACCTGTGGTGCTCTAGCACTGCTTGATGTGCTGCACATCACCAAATGGATTGCAAGGTGATCAGGCCACTGGATGATCCTCTTCTGTTTGCTCAGCAAGAGGGGAGCTCCCTGTTCCCTCTGGGTCAGACCCCTCAGTGGGGACCCATTCCAGCAGCCTCCTCCAGTCTGTCCTTAGCACCAGGCAGGATTACTGGTGAAACAAAGCAGAGATGAATTTGCAGTTCACAGTAGGAGGAGGTAAAGCTGATAGTTAAACAGAAAACGCTGGAAGAGAGAGGATTTACAAAAACATAAACCAATGTCTAAATCTGTGGGAATGTTAAAAAACTGCGCTGGAGGGGATTTTAAGCTGATTCCTGTCTGTTATGGGCTGCTGCTGGTACAGTGGGACTGGAATGTGTTGCTAATGACCTTGTATCCATGTAGGCACTCCTTCCTTCCTGACCCTGGTGTCATGTCAGGCCAGAGTATTTTCTTTCTTCCTTTCATCCTCAAAATCTTTTTCCCTACTTTGTTTCCATTTAAATGAAACAGTCATGGGTGACTGATAATTTCTGCCATGCACAGAGTTTTCAGGCTTTTACTGCTCTTTGTTTCTTGTTTTACATTCCTTTATATTTTAGTCCTGGTCATTTCCCCAATCCCAGATGAATACTGGAGACCTATAAACACTGGTTTTAAGAGAGTTACTTTTGTAAGAAGTAGTACCATACCATTCATTTTGTTGAGCTCCAGTGCATTCTCTGACACAGAGCGTGTGTTTTGTCATCTCTGGTCTCCTTAACTTAGAAGGACACTTGAAAATAAGGGATTTTGTGCAGACAGACTTTTAGAAGTGTGCTGCCTGCCCCCCTATTCTCCAAATCACACAAGTCCTCCCAAGATGTGCCCAGGCCACGGTACCTGGTAGAGCCTGGGCAGGGGCACCCCTGTTCTCTAAGGGCTGCTGCAGCAAGCCTGGCTCCTGCTCAGGACATCAAGACAAGTGGGTTCTTGCAGATCTGTGCCAGAAGGGTTTTGTGACTCAGCTTGGGTTTTTACAGAGCAGACCTCGAGGCTGACCCCAGCACAACCCCCGCATGTGGATGGGGGTGAGGATGAATCCTCTCTTCTCCTGCCCCCACCAACCCTCTGACCTCCACAGATCTTTCACCCACCTCCCAGTCACCCTGGAGGAAAGCATAAACCTCCTCTGTGCCAGGGTTTAACCCGGTGGGAGCTGCAAGTAGCCCTCAGGAAAAGCAGCAGTTGGGACTCTTTCACGCTTCATGAGGAGACTTGCTGGGAGCAGGTTGGGCCTGTGGCCATTCCTGGGCTTCAGGAGAATTTTTGGGATGTTTCTGGCTGGCTGACAACCTCCTGGGCTTGCTCCTCTCCCCAGTGCCCTTCTCTCCCCTTAGCTGGCTTTTGCTCACGTGGTCTCTTGCAGAGGGTTCAGCAGACGCTGTTTGTGGCCAGCAGTGTGTTCCTGAGGCAGAGGCAGCACCAGGACTGTGGCTGGGGAGAGTGTCCCCAGCAGTCGCGGGAGGTGACAATCCCTTCTTCTGTGCACTGGTGAGATGCAAGTGCTGTACCAGACAGCAGATACGATTCTATGGGCCTACCAGAGTGAGTCCAGGGAAGGGCCGTGAAGGTTGGTGCAATACTGGAGCATCTGCCCTGTGTGAGGAGGGAGATCCAGCTGATCCTGTTTAGGTCTGGATCTTGTCCAAAGTAATCTCCAGTGGCTCTGTGGCCTGCCTGTGCTCAGCTGTGCTGCTGGTTTCCAGGTGTGATCCGGACCGCCGTGGCAGACCTGGACCGTGAGACACAGGACCGCTATGAGGTGGTGATCCGTGCCACAGACATGGCAGGACAGCTGGGTGGCCTGTCTGGATCCACCACGGTCACCATCGTTGTCACTGATGTCAACGACAACCCTCCACGCTTCCCTCAGAGTGAGTCCTGCTGCCCATGGGGGTGGGCTCTGGGGCACGTCCTCTTCCTGTGGGTGGTGGGATGGAACCTGCAGGCTGAGCCAGCCTGGCCACTCCAGCTGCTGGCAGGGTGGCAATACCAAAGGTCCATGGCACACACAGCTCCTGGCCTGGCAGCACAGAGGGTGCCAGATCCCCGCTCCAGTGCAGGGCCTGGAAGCAAGCATGGCGTGCATGGCAGGAGAGCAGGGCCAGCCCTTTCCTGAGCCCTTCCAAGCAGCTGGAAGCCAGCAACGTCCACCATGCTGCTGTCCCCTGGGAGCTGGGGCAGGAACTTGGCTGCTGGCCTGGCCTGTCCTGGCTGCTGTGTGAGAGCTTGTCACACCCTTGCCCCAGCGTGAGGACAGTGACACTGCCCAGGGGCAGCAGCCTTGTCACAGCACAGCTCTGCTTTCCAACTTGCTGCTAATGGCCTGTGGCTGGTGCTGGTGTCTGATCTGGGACCCGCCCCAGACAAGGTTCAGGGTGATCCTGCTGTGAGGAGTGGGCTGTGAGGGCTCTGCAGTGCGCTCCAGCTGTGGGCTGGCAGCTCAAGGCAGGGCAGGGAAGGGTCTGCAGCTGGGGGAGGCTCAGCTCTTGGGCTGCATCTCCTGGAAATCAGAAATTGCAAAAGAATCTTTGCAAGGAATCTGAGAGCACTGATTGCAGGGCAGTGTCCACGCAGAGAAATCAGCCCTTACTTCACACACCACCTGGAATGTCAGTGCTCCCCAATTATCTTCCCTCAGCCCTTGTTTTTGGCTGGTGTATTTACTTCTCCTGTTGGGGCATTCTGGACTGTAGACACGGTGGGTTTGAGCAACCCTCCCAGCCCAAAGGTGCCCCAGGGAAGTGTGTGAAGGGTGGGGGCAGTTCAAAGGCAGAAGCAGTGACCTTGGTGCCCATTTCTCCTCCAGAGATGTATCAGTTCAGCATTGTTGAAACGGCCCCCGTGGGCACTGCCATCGGGAGGGTGAAGGCAGAAGACTCTGATGTCGGGGAGAACACGGACATGACATATCAAGTGAAGGATGAGGAAGGGGTGGAGATGTTCAAAGTCACCACAGACAGCAACACCCAAGAGGCTGTCATCACAGTACAGAAGGTGAGAGTGTTGATTGAGTAGGGAGGGCACAGCTCCCTAGAAGGACCCTTTCCTTTGGGGACTGCTGCTGTTGAATCTGAGTTGAAGAAAATGCTCTGAGTGCTGCTCTAGCAGTTACAGTTGCATTTTTGTGCCTGCTGATGCAGGGAGAGACCTACTCTGGCTCCTCGTCAAAACACAGGGCTGTGTCTGGGAGAAAATGCTGAAAAGAAGCAGCACGTAGTGCCTGCTGGAGTCCCCCAGCTTGGGAGTGGCAGTGAAGCAGTGAGCTGTGCAGAGGAAACACCATGCATAGAGAGGAATGCTTACAGCTGTTATTGATAGCACCTGTTAGAGGAGAAAAATGCCCACCTAATTCCTGTACCTGACCAGCAGCACTTTAACTGTATCTGCTTTTGGTGGCAAAAACAATCAAGCAAATACTTGGTGCAGGCAGGGAAGAATGATTGTTCTTCAAGGCCACTGTATGCAGCTTGCCTCCCCTGTAGAAATAAGAGCAGGGTGATTAATGATGAGAACTCGCTCATGTGCAGCACACACTGTGCTGTCTTCCCAGTGAATCCTGGCTGCTCACAGCTTGGGCACCCTGTTGGGGGCCCTGAGGGGAGTGGGCTAGAGGCTTCTGCTTCCTCCTGCCCCCTTGGTGTGGGTGCTGCTGGCAGAAGGGCAAAGCAGAAGCCCCCAGGCTGCTACAGAGGTACTGCTTGGGGGCAGGTAGATTTGTGGCTCTAGTGCTGCCCCGATGTCTCTGGTGAAGGAAGGGGCAGCAGAGGGGCTCCTTGGGCTGGCTGTGGCTTACCCTCTTCCCTTGTCTCAGCCTCTTGACTACGAGTCAAAAAAAGTGCACACAGTCGTGGTGGAGGCCCTCAACAAGTTCGTGGACCCGCGGTTCGTGGACCTGGGCACCTTTCGGGACCAGACCATCGTGCGGGTCTCAGTGCTGGACGTCGATGAGCCCCCCGAGTTCCGGCCCCCCTCCAACCTGATGGAGGTCCAGGAGGATGCACACGTTGGGTCTGTCGTGGGGGTGGTCACTGCCCTGGACCCGGACACAGCGAACCACCCTGTCCGGTAAAGCGCCATCCCACCCTCACATCAGCCAGTCCAGCAGTGGGCATGGGGTCACCTGCAAGGGACACATGGCCTGGGAAGGCTTGTGGCCATGGCTGGGGCAGAGGGGGTGGGAGACTGCAAGGTAAAAGTGGCAAGTGTGTGGCTGAGTGTGTGTGTCTCGTGGGACAGGCAGCTGGCAGGTGAGTGGCAGACTGAGCACAAGCAGGCACAGTGGTCTCTCAGGTGGCAGATACGTCACTGACAGTGACAGCTTTGTGAGTTCAAGGGAGTGCCAGGGAAGGTGGCCGGGTGATACCTGTGTGTCCTTGCTGCTGACAGCAAGGTATCTGCAGTGGTACCTGACAGCAGGAGTGGCAGGAGGACAGTGGTGAAGGGTGATAAATGAGGTGAGGCTTGGGAGGTGCAGAGCTGCAGCCCGGCTCTGTGTGCGTGCATGTGTGCATAGGATCAAAGATCAGAGGAGTTTATTTTTGGGCAGGGGACATAATCCAGGCAGCAGCTTATCTGCACAGGACATTTCCCATTTCCATTTAATTTGTGGCTAAAGAGATTGTTACCTTGTTAAATTGTTATTACCTAAGGCACAAAGCAGCCTTCTGGCCCTGCCAACTGGCCTGAGTCACGAGCAGTTGGGTTGGAAATCTGGTGTTCAGAAAACATCCTCAACGTGTGGAAAATTTCCTTGAAATGTGTGTTCTGGTGCCAGGTGCCGGCGGGGCTGCAGGCGCCCGTGGAGCCGCTCACTTCCAGGGAGCAGCACTGGCTGTGACTGAGAGCTCTGCAGGGAGTCAGCCCCGCAGCAAGAGACTGGGAAGGACAGGGATGGGGATGTGGGGTGGAGGGGGACAGGCCAGAGAGGGCTCAGTTACAGCACTTGGATGCATTCAGTGATGTCCCCCAGTGCCTGTTTGGGGCACTGAGCTCGGTGCTGTGTAACCATGGGTTTCTGTTTCATGGTAGGATGAGGAGGATCTCCTGATCCTTGTGCAAACAAAGACTATGATGATTAGAAAGCTCAGAAATGGATTTACACATGGAAAGCTGCCATCTACAGATGCCTGGCAGCTAGCAGAGAGTAGTGTGTCACAAAGCTGGATGCTCAAAGTTGACTTCGGGGGGAGTGTGAATGAAATCAGCCTTGGTGTGCCAGGAACTGTGTATGTGAGTGCTGCACCACTTGCACTAGTGGCTGCTGAGTGCTGAATGTGTTCTCAACATATGTCTGCTCACCTCATCTTGTGATTCTCTAGTCCCTCTCCAGTCAAACTATGTGTCTGATTTCTTTTTTTTGTTGCCCCTGAGCACGTGTCTGCCAGCACACGCCCTTCAGGAGAGTGGTGTGTCCACACACCTGTGTGTGTGCACATGTGCATGTGCTTTTTCACTTGACTGTTTCTAGCACTGCTGCAGAACATAGATTTTATTTTCTGATCTGTAATTGTAGAAAAGGGACCTTGGGGACAGAACTATTCTTATTCTTGTTTTTTCTTGTTCTTTGTGCTGCTTCCCTGTGGAGCTTGCTGCATTGTTTGCAGACATACCAAGAGAAAGCAGTGAAGGGAGGCTCTTAATGCTGTACAGAAGGCACTGGAGACTTGGACCAGAGAGAAGCAGATTCAAGTACTGGTCAGGAACGAGATGGTGAGAGCCCAAACTTTGCTTTGGGAGTCTCTCCTACAGTGAGCTCAGTGCTGGCAAGGCAATGCCTCGTGCTCAGACACAAGGACCCAGCCAACAGGACTCCCAGGCATCTGCTGCAGCTTGGGAATTGCCATGTGTTCTCCCTTGGCAGGGCTGATGCATTCAAATACGTGTCCTGCCTCCAGCTATCCCCAGGCAGGGAGCTCATCCTGTGTCCCCCATGCTGCCCTGTGGGACTTGGTCCATCCCTTCACTCCCTGGTGCTGCAGTCCCTGCTGTCATGAGCAGTGGCAGTGCAGCAGGGTGAGCCTTCAGAGACATTTAACATGTACCCAGCGCAGCTGCAGGTTGATATTGGTCGTGCTGATGCAGCACCAATGCAAGAGGAAGGTAGAGTTGGATCTCTCCTGCTTCCCTGTCCTCTGGCGAGCCAGGTAATTTAATAAAATACTTTGCTGCGTAGGCAGCTGTTAACAGCTTCAAAGCAGTGCACAGACATTAATGCCAGCACCCTGCAGCACCAGGATGTGACACTAACCCGTCAGCAGGAAAGGCAATAAGTCACCTCTCGTTTCAAGTGTGCTGCTTGGAAGTACAGTCACAAGAAGCCAGCACTTGTACTTCACCTCTGATACGTTAGAGAGCCCCTGGTCCTGACGGCACGACCAGCATTTGATCCTCGGTGCCTTGAAGTTGGTATGAGCCCTTTGAAGTTGCTGCAGTTCAGTGGATCCCTTTAACTTCCAGCTCCTCATCTGCCAGCGGTGGGAGCAGAGGCACGGCTGTGCTCCTGCCGGGGCTGCTCTCCCGGACTCGGGTCTGTGTGTTGGTTCTGCCTGTGAATGGGGGACAGCCACCACTTCTGACGGTCGAGATGCACTCTCCCCTTGAGGCAGGAAAGAACAAGGATTGCCAGAAACAGCAGAGCAGAAATCAGCTCTGTCAGGGTTTCCAGGTCCTGCTGACACCAGGCTGCCAGTAACGAGGTTTAGGAGGTATTTTTAGCCAAACGGGAAGGGAGGTGCCCTTGGCTTTTTGTTTTCAGCCTCAGGCCAGCAGGAGCAAGGCTGTGCGACTCCTGCTGCGCTGCCCAAAGCACCTGCTAGAGGCACATTCCAGCCTGATGTTCCCCTGCCCACCTGGAGATCCACGTGTCCCACAGGACGCAGCGACTTGGTTTGAGAACAAATCCCTTCCCACAAGCTGGACTGGGTCGAAGTGACCTGTTTCAAAGATGTGAGGATTGAAGGGGTGTCCCTGAGGCACCTCCTCACTGCCTCACTCCAGCTGCACTCTGCCCGCAGAGCCCCTGGCAGCTGCTTGCCTTGGGTGTGAGGATGCACCTGGAGATCACCCCATCTCTCAGAGAAGGACACCCTCCCAGTGACACCCGTGCATGAGCAGGGAGCCGTGCTGAGCTCAGCGTGGCCAAGCAGCTGTATGAGCCCTCTGTGGGGCACAAAACCTTTGGTGGTACCAGTGTGGACAATGCCCTCCTAAAGGTCTGGTTCTTTTTATTTTAGTCCATCCTCGAGGGGGTTTTTTGCCTATCAAAGGCTGAAACTGTTTCTTTTCAGAAAAAAAAAAAAATTCGTTTCCAGTTAGCTTTTTGGCTTTAGCTGTGTTTTCTGGGCGTAGTGCAGTTTTTCTCAGCTGAGCCATTGTATGAAGTAAAACAGTGATAGACTGTCTGTGTGTGTGAGGCTGTTTGTATGGGAGCCTTTTGTTTCTCTCTCTGCAGTGGGAGCCTGTGCTCTGATTGTGTGCATTCCAGGCTTTATCAGCACTGGGAAGATGTTGCTTGGGATTTAAGGTTCTCAGAGATATTCTTGTCTGGCATTCACAAAATCTGGAGACACGTGTTGGACATGGGCATTTTATAGACTCCAACAGCACAGCAAGAACTACAACCTGCTTCAATACAAAAGGGAGAGGAGGAATAAACAAACACAACAAAAAGCTTTTCATACAGTGTTTGAAAAGCTCCCTATTAACAAAACACATGGCATAAAATGTGCTTTTTCTTGTGTTCAGGGGAAAAGTGAAACAAACTGCTTGAGAAACGCATTCATGGGAAAGATGAGCACCGAGAAAGCTGTTGAAATTAAACAGTCACTTGTAGCATCCAAACCAACAGGCAGTGCCAGCAGGAAGAGAGGGAAATGGAGTACAAGGTCTGCATCCCAATCAGAGCTGGGGACTGCAGTTCTAGAGCACCAGGCAGCTGCAGGAGATGAGCATAGGTCCTGTCTCTGAGTCCCTGGAGGATGAGGGATTAAATGCTGCCTCTTCCCAGGTGAGAAGCACTGTTTGGCTGCAGTGGGATGGGTGAATATGAAGCTGGAGTGGAGGTGGAGAGGCTGGTGGTGGAGGCTGTATTGCACAAAGTGATGTGAGTGAGCACAGCAAAGCACGGCTCACTCCAGCATGGGATGAGATGGAAGCTGTTGGAAGGTGAGCTCTGTTGTGAGATCTGCAGCTCTGAGCAGCTTATGGCTGTGGCTTGCAGGGCTTGATGGACATCCCTGTGCCACCCTCCCAGTCCCCAGCTCCCACAGCAGCCAAGTACTCCAGAACATCCATGGCCTCTGGCACCTGCAGAGAGCTGCAGAGCCACCTGGACTGGCCACCTCCACAGGCACAGTGAGTGGCAGCAGAGTCAGTCAGGCCAAGGCAGTGTGCTGAGCTCTGTCTCCTTCCCTGGGGCACACTGAGAAGGTGACATTTCTCTGCAGCAGTGGTGGCAAAGGGATCAGAGTTGTGGTTTGGTTTGTGCCTGGCCATGGGGTACAGGCAGCATGTCCTTTACAGACTATTCAGAAGGGACAGAAGACAGCCTCAGCAGCAAAGCTATGAGAAGCATAAGAACAGAATCCCAGTGGCATTACCCTGAACACTCCCTGCCATCCTCCTCCCCTCTGGCTGTCAGGCAGCCCTGTCAGATATGTCCAGGCTTGGGGGTGTCTCCCATCACTAACTGGGTTTTTCTGTGTGGATTGTAAATTTTTTTTTTCTGATGTCTCTGTTTATGATGGAAGTGTGATCAAAACAGGCATGTGCTTCTCTGAGAGACAGGGAAGCCATGAGGAGGGTGAAGTACCATCTTGAACTTAACAGCATGAAAAAGTGGAGTGGAAGGCAGGACATGTTCGAGGTCAGGGGGTGTGGGAGAACAGTGGAAGCAGTTAGGTAGAATTAGTTATGCTATTGGAAAGGTATTAGCTGTTGTCATCCCAGTTTCTGGTCCTCTTTCCAGCAGAACGTAGAACTGATTTGTACAGTTCAGAGTGGCCATACCTCTCCTTTTCCTTTGCAGTGAGTGAGCAGAGAGTGGATGAGAGGCTGCAGTACATGCCAGCACAGTGTCACTGTCCCTTTTGGAGTTGGCTGTGTGCCTGTAAAAGCTCTGCTGCCAGCTGGGAGTTGGGGCAGAAAATGCAGGCAGTTCCTAGTAGCTGGCTTTGAGATACATGAGCTTGTACCTGCCTTTGTGTGAGAGATGTCCATCACCTCTCAATGCAAGGGGGTAGGAAGAATTCAGCTATGTAAGTACTAGGTGGTGGCTGGGTGCAAGTGAATTTAGATAGTGACTTTTGAATGTTTTTATTTGGCTACAAGCAAGTGCTGTTGTATTTACTCTCTCATCTCCCCATCTGTCTGAAACGGAGAGAGCTAGGAAAAGTAATCTGGTACTGTATAACAGGTTGGACTGTAGGAATGCCTTTTTGTGTGCCTCCATCAGAGATGGAGCTGTGTGGATGGGCAGGGGCTCTGCCAGAGGCACTCCCATTGCAGCTGGTCCCATCCCAGGGCATGGGGCAGAGCAGCACAGGGCCATCTCTGGTCATGAAGAAGGTGAGCTGATGTTCCTTGGCTGTGAGCCATGTGGGTGATGGACCCACAGCTGGAAAACCGCTCTGCAGCACATGGAGCACTTCCCCTGTCCTGAACCTGCTGCTAGCCTGGAGCCTGTCCTGCTCTGCTCCTGTCCAGTGTGGCCTCTCAGTCCTACCTCACCAGCTTTCCAGTTTGCTTTGTCCCTATATTTATCTTCCTTCTGTGGTTGGACATGTGACTGAAGGCTTTAATTTATTCACAGCCCTGCTTTTGGTAATTTATCCTTTGTACTCTTTGCTGTCTTGTATTATTTAATTCTGTGAAGCACTCTGGGATTCAGTGTGTGTGAAAGATGCTGTACACAATAACATTATGCTGTATTGTTTGTGATTTGCAGGCCTTCTGGATTTCTAATTCTGATTGCAGTGGTGGTTTGTGTTATTTGTGCTATGGCTGTGCTCAACAGCCTCATCTGGATCAGACTTCCCTTCCAGCCCTTTCCTTCAGGAGCTCACACCTCATTGTACCCTGATTTATGTTGGCTTGCTCCATTCCATGTGTAATGGTTGGAAATGCAGGACAGACCACTGGGACATGCATGGATTTGAGGTGTCCTGGTGAAGGCTCAGGGCCAAACCTGGTGTCTGACTCCTCGCGAGCTGTGGGGCTGCCCTTGGGGAGAAGTGGGAATGGTGCTCTCTGGAGATGGCCCAGGGAGTTACGTGTGTTCCACCCTCAGGAGGGGCTGTCTGGGGCAGCACTGAAGCAGCAGAATGAGCAGGGTGAGAGCTGCCTGTGATGTGTCTCTGCTGAGCAGCTGGACACAGCCAGAGCTGGAGGAGCTCATCAACCTATTCCTTTTGGGACAGGAAGCCTGAAATAGGGCAAATCTTGGGGCTGCTGGCATCATGTGCTGTGTTGATGGGGGATGCTGGCTGCTGCCCACTGCCCTGCTGTCTGGACTGCTGCACCAGTTGCACATGGTCAGTCCAGACCCTGCAGCTGTAGCTGCAGTTGAGGTGTCTGCAGATGTGGCTTACAGCCTACTGTCTCCTGCCCTCTGGGTGTGTCACTTGGGTGGATGCAGTGGCAGGAGCAGTAGAGGGTAGTAGGTGAGATGGGCTCCTCGAGCAGGGGTGCCCACCTTCAGTTTGGTTCATGCTTTTCCTGAACCTACACTGCTGAAGCTTCCCAGAGTCAGAGGTGAAGTTACAGCCCACAATTTTTGTATTTCTCTGTCTATCCAAAGAATAAGGTTCCCATCAGAGCAGGTTTTTCCCCTTGTCCAAAGTCTGTGCACAGTTCCACTTTACGCACCAAAAGCCACACTTTAATTTTAGTTGAAGGCTCTGGGCTTGCAGCCCGGTAGAAACGTGGCCTTTGTGTACCATGCTGCAGCACAGGATGAGGAGAGCAGTGACACAGGGCATGTGGTGTTGGATTCCAGTACCCTGGGGCTGGTGGTAAGGGTGGGCACCTCCAGCTGCTGATGGTTTCGCCTTTTGCCTGGTCACAGGTACGCCATCGACCGCAGCACGGACACCGAGAGGATCTTTGACATCGATGCCAAAACAGGAGCTATTGTGACAGGAAAGGTCCTGGACAGGGAGACAGCAGGGTGGCACAACATCACTGTCCTGGCCATGGAAGCAGGTGAGGTGGAGGAATGCTGTGTGGAGCAGAGTCTGTGGGACAGAAGGAGGAATATGGGTTCTGTCATTGCAGGGGTGGCCAAGACACGCGTGTTAATCAACACCGAAATAAAAAAGAAAAATAAATGCAGCAGCACTGAGTCTGACATCTCCCTAGACAACCTAAAAATACTCTTCCTGAGTCGAGCATTAATAAGGGAGCATGGTCGAATAGTATATTTGATGAACACTAATCAAATTTGTGTTATCTCTGCGCCATCTCTGCCAGTCATCCCTGCACAGCTTGCTGCCTGCACTCACACCTGCTGAGCAGCACCAGGGGCTCCCGGGGGGCTGTGCTCACATCACCTGCCTCCCCCCAGATCAGTCCTGTGCCATGCTTGGATGTCCCCTCAGCTGGAGCCCTGTGGCACTGCAGGACTGTCAGCACTTGCTTCTGCCAGACCTCTCAGTGTTTGGGACTCACAGACTGTACCTGCACCTGGGTGTGTAGCTGTGGATGCCTCCTGTGTTCTTGGGGTGGTGCAGGCTGGGCACAGAAGGAATGGATGGGAGGTCCTGGGGCTGCAGCAGTGGGATGGGACTGTGGGAGCAGCATGTCCCAGGCACCATGCTGGGAAATGTAAGGCATTGCCATATTCTTCAAAGTTTTCCATATTTTGGATGCGCAAGTCACCAGCATAGCCTGGGCCCTGTGGGCTCTGCCTCTGCCCTGCAGTGGTACCAGGGAGTTGCTGTGGCTGCAGAGCCCCTCCTTATCCCTGCTGCCATGTCCCAAGACCTGTCTGTCAGTGGGCAGGAGCCTTCTTCAGGCTTTGCTCTGCGTGTTTCTTTGCTCATTCTTGAGTGTTGACACTGCTGTTCATGTTCAAAGAGCCAGGTCAAGGCCTGACTTGGGTCCTAGAGGTCAGATCCTGCCACCCACTCTGGCCAGGCAAGGGCACAGGCCCTGTAGCCCTGGGAGAGGAAGGGTCAGTGGCCCTGGCCTGATCCCCAGTGCCCTGAAGGGATATCTGTGGCTCCGTGGTGCATGCCAGTCCCTCTCTGTGCCAAAGCTCTGTGCTGGGTGATGGGAGTGGCTGACCCCTGCACTCTCTGGCTGTGGCACTGCTGTGAGCCCTGCCTGGTCACATCCCAGGGAGGGCAGTCCATTGCCCAGCTGTGACCTGTTCTGAGGGCTCCATGGGGAGGCTCTGCAGGGAGGAGGGGATGGCAGCACTGCAACACAGCTCAGCATCCAGAGGAAACGTGAGGTGACAAGAATCAGAAGGACAATATTTACATGCTGTGGCTAGGATTTCAGAACAAGTCAGTAAATGCTGCAGCTCCCCTCTGGCAGGGAAGCCTGTCAGGCTGGATCGCTTCAAAAGCCAGGGAGACTCCTCAGTGCTCTGACTTCTCCCATGGTGAGCTCTGACTCATCCATTTTAGCTGCCCAGACATTCTTCCCAGTGACATTATCCTTAACGTTTTGTAATCATGAAATATTAATGACTGATATTGAATTTAAAGTACAATTTATGTCTGAATCCTCTGGCGGAAAGGGCAGTTGTAAAGGTGCAGCCTTCTGAGTGATGGAGGGGTTGGGATCAGGGCCGTGCAGCAGCTGTCAGGATGTGCCTGGCACAGGGGGATCAGCCATGGAGTGGGGAATGCAGGGCAGCTGGGGGCTGGCAGCTGCACGTGCAGCAGTGCAGCTCCTGGCACACAGGTGTCTGGATGCTGGCAGGGCTCTGTGGTGCTCACAGAGCTGGATGCCACAGGGCTGGACGTCACCAACTCCATCAGAGGCAAGTGGTCATATATTCTCTTCCCTCAGTGAGATGTAAACTTGGCAGGAGGAATGGAATAAAACTAGTGGGAGTCCGGCTGCCCAGGACTGTATCTGGTGCCTCAGCTTGTTGGGGCTGGTGGGAAACTGTACCCACTGTATTCCCATGGTGCCAGGACCCACTTTATTGTCATGGCACCAGTCACATGGCCTGGAGCGTGTTGCAAGAAGATATTTCATCCCTGTGGCCTCCTTGAGCTGCCCTCCTGGTCTGCTGTCAGGGCTGTCCTGGGCAGGGTTTGACCACTGCAGGCTGAAGGACAGCCAGCCCCACTGGCAACACTTGTTCCCACAGGCAGCCTGTGGGGCTCAGCAGCTCCAAACAGAGCTGTGCCCCTCCCTGGAGAGCCCTGTCTGGCACCCGCTGCTGCTGCTGCAGCAAAGACCGTGTCCAGGTTATTTCCCACCTGTGGATAGCAGAGTGTATTTGCCCCTGGAAGCTGTAAGAAAAGCTGCAGGAGGTGCCCAGCTGTGCCCATGGGGTGCTGTGAGGAGCAAGGGCAGCTCTGCCCCCAGGCAGGCAGCCCCAGCAGGAGCTGCCCGGGCCAGCCAGGGACCAGCAGCGTTTGGCCTGCAGCATGGCAGGAGGCATGGGGGCTGTTCAGCTAATCTGGCCTGGGACCAGGCCAAGCGTTTCCACAGATAAATCTTCATCTCCCTCACAAGCTGTTTACCTTCCTTGGGCTAATATTAGTGATTCTCTTCCTGTTTTCCTCTTTGCTCATGTAAAATGATGAGGCCTTGACTGCTGTGTCCACTGCTGGTAATTGAGATGATAAATCTTCCTGCTGGAGACTGGCTTTAATCAGAGCATTGTGTTTGGATGCAATTTAATGACTCTCATGCTGCTGAGTTTGGGTAGGACTCAGGAGAGGTGAGAGCCATTTATGTTACTTGGCTTAACTGCTGCTTCCACTTTGCTTCTCCTCAGCTGGGGGCCACGTTTTCAGCTGCAGCCTCTGAAACAGCCACCTGTCAGACAAGTCATACCCCTGGCATGCCCCTGCTCTGTGCTTGGCATCTGCACTCTGGTTTGCAGGCAGGAGCTGCACAACAGCTACAAACCCACCCTGTGCCCCAGAGCCGTGGCATCAGGGCTAGAGAGCAGAGTGGCACATCCCAGTCTTCTGTTCTGCATTTTCTTCTCCCAGTTTGCTGAGATGGTGAGGAATAAATTCCACTCCTGCCTCTTTGACTTCCTTACTAATGTAAAAATTTTGAATTCAGTATTGTACCAATTTGGTCTCCACACAGAAGAGCACATTGGATGCTGTGCCCAGCAGTGTCCCTGAGCTGGTCTGCTCCAGGTGCTACAGCTGCATGTGGCAGCCCACGCTCCCCTGGGCTCTCCTCAGACCCAGAGAAGCTGCTGAGCACTTTGGGGTGTGTGTGGGGAGGAGGGGAAATGGCATTTGCTGGATTTGGAGCTCCGCAGGAGATCTTTGGGTGTAAAAATGCAAAGTGTTTTACTGTGAGATTGTGTGAGGGTCTGGAGGAGTAAGGGCTGGATCCTGGCACAGCAGAAGCCACAAGTCCCCTCCTTTCCTGCCACAGCAGGGGTGACCAAGCACTGTCAATCCCTTCCCATCCCTGGGAGCTGCTGCAGGGCTACAGCATTGCTGAGCAGTTGCCCAGAGCTGCTCGGTGTCAGTCCTGTGAGCACTCAGCTGTCTGCAGCTCAGGGAGAGGCCAAGTTGGTGTTTTGCATCTGAATATTTAAAAGGAGAATATTGTCCTGTTGAGATTACTTACTTACATGATTAATTAAATAAGGAAATGCTCTGGGATGTGGATGAAGATTCCCCTGAAGCACTTAACTCTTGGCCTGAGGGTTGCTGTGCAGCAGGACTGTGACCATCTCATGCTCCAGAATCCTTGCACTGCCTGTCCCATCCCTGCCAGCCCCGTCCCAGTGCTGCCTGTTCTGCTACATGGCACCCGGGCAGGGGTGTCTGGCTGTCACTCCCTGAGCCATGCTGGTGGCTGTGTTGAGGCAGGCACAGATGCAGCAGGGTGGAAGCACTGGGCAGAGCTCTGTCCCACAGCACAGCAGCTCCAGTGGCTCAGAAATAATTCCTCCTATGTTGGCAAAGGCAGCTGCCAGTCACCAGCCTGGAGCTCCCGTACTGCACGGCTGTGCTTCCAGCATCTCCCTCTTGTTCTGTGTATTTTCCATGTCTCTTTCCTCAGTCTTTTCAGATTAATAGCATTCCAACTCCTGAAGGAAATGCAGAAAAACGGCATGTTTAATTTTAATTTAGGGAAGCGTTTAGGTAGCAGCCTAGTTTTCTCGCTGCTGTCAATCAGGTTTTCTCAAGGCTGACATCAATTAGTTTAAAAATATTGAATGTAATTTTGCCTGACACAACATATTGCAGCCACTGCAAAATATAATTTATTTTAGAAGAAGAAATAATTAAACTAATTTGCATGTCAGTCAGCTGAGCTGGAATACCGAGGAGAGACGCTGCAATGGAAGATGGTTCTTTTCCCTTCCGGCTGCACTCAGCCAGCACGTGCTGCCCTGGCCTCAGTCACAGGCCAGGTGCTCCTCACAGAGCCCTGCGAGGGCAGGTGCCTGCAGCACCCACACCTCAGCCTCATCCACCCTCTCTGCTTCTCTCTCTGGCACTGGGAGCTGCCTGCTGAGCCTTTGCTCCTGTGCTGGGGCATTTTGGGTGTGTGCACACAGCACTGCCAGAGTTTCTGACCTCGCAGATGTGAATCCTGTGTTAGTTGAGGGCTTTGTGCCTTTCATCACAGGTGTGCTCCAACAATCTCAATCACACTTCTGACCATCGTAATACCAGTTTATGCCACTGTTATGAAAAACATATTTCAGATGTTTTGAAGATAACTTCTTTCAAATACATCCAACCATTTTTCATTTTTTCCACCCGTAAATCCAGGTACTGGCTCAAAGGATGAGGGAAGTTGATAAAGCATTGAGAAACCTTCAAATGTACATTGTACAGCCAAAATAAAAAGAAGCTGATGTGTGCCTCACTGGAAAGGTGGACAAGAATGCAGCAGTTGCCTTTCTAACCTCGATGTTCCTGGACACGTCAAATTTTGATCCCGTCACTGAGCCAGGAGTGAGCACGAGCCTCAGGCTTCAGCAGTTTTGGAAGGGCAGAAGGAGAGTTTTTGTATGACAGGGTGCATTTAGAAAGGTCACTGTCTCAGAGCTGTGCCCAGGGAAGCGGGAGGTGAGCCCTGGCTGGGGAGGGGTCGGTGCAGGTTCCAGCTCTGTGCCGAGGCAGGGATGTGACCCCGCTGCTGGCAGCTGGGGCTGGGCACAGCCCTGTGCTTCTGCCTGGCTCTGAACACGCTGATCACATCCCTCCTCAGGGGCTGGGGGAGGTGGTCTCGAGGAGAAGCTGCTTTGCTCAGGATCACCTGGATGTTCAGAGCTGGCACGCACCATCCCAGCAGGTCCTGGGTTTGGCAGTGCTGGGATGGGCTCCTGCTCGCAGCTGGCTCCCACACTGTGGGGCACCAAGGGAGTAACTCCTCCTCTGGGTTACAGTTGGGAAGAGGAGAGCTGGGGTCCTGGATTCTTCCTCCTTTCAGCCTCGCCTCTCCCCTCCTCTCCTCTCCTCTCCTCTCCTCTCCTCTCCTCTCCTCCCTTTCCTCCTGCCTTTCCTCGTCTTTCTCTCAGCAATCTCAGCCTGCTCCAGAGCTGAGCAGCAGGGATGGTTATCCATCTTCCTTGTGGGTTGAGGAGGGGGTGATGAAACGCTGTCATCCTCCTTCTTGCAGGAACTGAACCCTTTTTCTTCCTGCTCATTTGTGGGCATCAAGCACACACCCCACCGCCTCCCCGGGCTCCCTTCTCACCCCACTGCCTCCCCCTTTCTCTCTTCCTGCAAGCAATTTCACTGCACCAATATGCCTTTTAAAATAACACATAGTTCTAGGCTTTTAGTCACGACTTCAGCCTCCCTCCCCCAAAAACAACTATCTAATCACCAGAGCAGCTGGTCTGGGTGAGAGGGAGTGATAACGTGAGAACCGGGTGAAGGCAGCTCTGGGGAGGGGGCTTACATTCCTGGCTAATTATGGAGCAGCGCTAAATCTCCTCTCCCCTGGGTCCTCCCCCACCTGATCAGTTGGGGCCACTATTAATGTTATAGACAAGCAGGCAGCAGAACTCCTGCCTGAGTGTGGAGAGAAGCATTAGTTCTGTCACAGGTGCAGCCTCTGGGTAAAACAAAGGAGATGGAGTAAGAGGGAGTTCTCATTTCTGGAGATATATGAGGTGCTTCAGCAAACATCAGGCCCTCCAGAGTGATTTATAATCCTGTGGCTCGGGCTCGGTGTCCCTCAGCAGTGTGTGTGCAGCTCAGTGATGCTACAGTCAGTGGAGGTGTAAATGCTGCCCCATCCCACAGGCAGAGTGAACGCCAAGGGAGGGGGATCCCCAGGACCACTGCCTGTGTGAGGCTGGGCTGGTGAGTGCCAGGGTGACAGAGCTGCCCTCAGTCTTACTGCATACCCCCCTCATGCCAGCTGGTGGACAGTGCTGTGTTTAAGTTCAGGCTGCAGTGGCAACAAAAGCCCAGTGTCAGAACAAGAGGCCTGAGTCCCTGGGCAAGAGCCTTGTGCCTCGGTGGAGCACATTTGACCCTGGGTCACCTGGGCACAGCAGGGGTGGACGGACAGATCTCACCACCAACCTGTGCCCTTAGCTGATGCAGCTGTTTCACATCCCAGCTCCATTTGCTTGGTCCTGGGATGTTGCTGCCAGTCTGGAGTGCCTATGGATCAGGATCCAGGTCAGAGGAGGATCTCACATCCCAGTTTTCTGTCCCATCTTGGTGCTGTTTTGCTGAAGTACAGATCCTGACCCTAATGGCTGGGACTAGCTTTGGGCTGGTCCAGTTTTCCAGAGGTAGATCAGGTGGTGTTTCAGGACTCCTTGGCACACAGCCCAGTGGTTGGGCTTCTTTTGCAGGGTGCGTGGGGCTGAAGCATGCTCTACAAGTGCTGCTGTACTGCAGACAGTCTGTGCCACAGGCAGGCAGAGGTGCAGTGCTGGCAGCAGCCACGATGACCTCTGGACAGATGAGAATGAGGGGGTGTGCTTCCTGATAGCAGCAGCTGTCCCTTTGTCCTGAAGCCCTGCTTCTCTTTCTGTTTCAGATAATCACTCCCAGGTGTCGAGGGCCTCTCTCCGTATCCGAATCCTGGACGTCAATGACAATCCACCTGAGCTTGCCACCCCCTATGAAGCCGCTGTGTGTGAGGATGCCAAGCCAGGCCAGGTAGTGAGAATCCCCCAGCCCTGGTCTTGGACTGCAGGCAGCACTCTGGACTAGTGCCAGCTTGCCCATCTGTCCCCTTCTGCCCGAGAGTTTTCCTGTGCAGCCCCTGTCACAGTGGGAGTCACTCTGCTGTCCCACTGAGCCCGTCTCCAGGGCTGAAGGCTCGTCCCTTTCTGCCTGCAGCCAGCAATGCTGCTGGCTGGACCCTGCACGTGGGACCCTGGGAGAGGCTGTGGGAGCAGCTCTGGTGCTCACCTCTGCCTTCTCCCCACAGCTGATCCAGACAATCAGCGTTGTGGACCGGGACGAGCCTCAGAGCGGCCACCGTTTCTACTTCACACTGGCGCCTGAAGCCACCAACAACCACCATTTCTCTTTGCTGGATATCCAGGGTGAGTCCTGCTGTACCCTTGGCCCAGCATCCTTCAGGCTGAGCAGCACCTCAGGCCATGGACAGGGAGGTGGGTTATGGTCTCTCTGTGCCAGCTCAGGGTGCTTTGGGCATGTTGCAGAGCTTCTTGTCAACCTGAAATGGTGGGACTGATCAGCTAACAGCTTGGATTTCCTCAAGGAGGCTCTGCCAGCTTTATTCCTTGCTGCAAGCAGCTACAAAGCTCCTCTCATGCTGCCTGGTTAAGCCTTTGTTATTTTCAGGGCTCTCAGTCCCTTTCTTGATGGGAAATCTCCAACCTGCCTGCAGGCAAGGAGATGATGTGGATTTATAGAAGAGCACACTTTGAGCGTTATGATTTATTCCTCTCCAAGGTAAATCCTGGAGCATGGGTCATCTTGGGGCTGCCATGTGGGTGGCCAGCCCTGTGCCCCTGACAAATGGGAGCAGCTCCAGAGCCCTGGGAGGCAGTGGGGCCATGCTGTAGCCAGCCCACAGCCACGGCAGGTTCTCTGGGACACAGCCTGCACAGCCTGATTCCCTGTCAGGTGGTGGCTCTGGGGTGCAGTTCCTCTGTTTCCTGGGACTCATCCTCTCCTTTGGGACAGGCAGCCAGGCAGAGCCTGTCTGTTCCTCTGGGCAGCTCTGGGCTTCTCTGCCTCCCTGAGCTCAGCAGCTCATCCTGAGTGACTCGATGCTGCTGGGAGCGATGGGGTGCCAGGCAGGTTCTGCTGGCTGAGCCTGGCAGCTGTTGGACTTTGCAGGCTGCGTTTGTGCAGACAGTAACAATCCAGAAAAGTAGTTATCAGGATCTTTGTATTTTTGGTTGGTGTTTAAGGGGGAATTGAGGTGCTGATTGTAGCAGTAGGTAGAGCAGGATCCCCTGCAGATACTGGGACCTTCTCCAGCCACATGGGCATGTGCTTGTCACAGAGGCCAGCAGATCACATTGAAATTCTTCTTTGGTTTTGGTTGGGTTTTCTTTTAAAATCATTCTCTTTCTCTGCTTTTGCAGCTTTATCTGTCAAAAGCCTGGTTTAGTTTGTTCTGAGCTTATCACAGGAGCCTTCTGCTGACGTAAGATCCTGCTTGCCCAGTTTGGTTCAGCATTATTAGGGATAGTCAAAATGGAAAAGCTTCAGATGTGATGGTAGCACAGCTGGATATTGCTTTGTGTCCTGAGTAGCACAGCTGTCCCTGACCTGAGTCCCTCCCCCTCTGCTCAAGGGCAGCTGTTCAGAAGACCTTTGCTTCTTATCATGTAAATAGGCTTTAATCCTCTGCAAGATTTTGCCCCACACCCAGTGATTAACTTCCCTCACTTTCTTTGAAAAACCTTATGAAAATGTGCTTGAACACACTGAGCTGCACCCGGGTGTCCATCCCTGCCCAGACCCTCGTGAGGCTCCGAGCTCTGGGCCAGGATGTCTGCCATGGCCAGGCTTCCATCCCAGAGCCACCACTGCTGTTTTGCTGGTCTGGCAGGGCATGTGGCTGGGGTGTATGGGTTTGGCAGGGGCTGCTTGGCTCTGTGGCTCTATGTGAGGGTCCACCAGCAGTGGCCCAAGAGCTGGCCTTGCAGTAGATGCAGGACATGTGTGCCACCATCTCCTCCAGAGCTGCTGCTCTCCTGAGTGGGATGAGGCTCCTGTGGCACGGGGTAACTCTTTGTGCTAAATGATCCCTGGAGCTTTTTGTGTGGTGTAACACTGCATAAAATGAGTAAAAGCTGGCATCACCTCCCGCCTCCTGCTCTTGGGAAAACAAATGTTGTTGCTGCAGGGTTATTCCCAGAGTGTTTGGAGACCCTCCCAGTTGCTGAGCAGTGCTGTCTTCCACAGCAAGTGGAGGTGGCTGCCTGTGGCAGATGGAGGCACCCCTCGTTTCTAGCAGGGTGCCTTGGTGCCATCTCCCTCCCTTTGATTTCTGCCCCCTTCTCCAGTCCATCACCTGCCCTGGGTACACTCACCTTTGGCCCTGCTCTCGTAGGTGACCTTGCTGCATCCTCCCTTGTGTTCCCCCATTGCTTGCCTCTCCTGCATTCACCCCTCTTCACCATGCACTTGTCTCTACTCCCCCGTGCAAATATCTGCGGTGACAAACTGCTACCACCAGCCCATCTGTTTCTTTGTACAAATTTGTAGCCAGTTTTGAAACGTGATTTATAAATATTGCTTTTGCAGCCAAGGAGTGACACTGATGGATGTCAGCACAGATGGATTCTCTAAGCTCTTGCTTAAATCCTCTCTTTTGCTTTGCACCTACTTCACTTGGCTCCTTTGTGGCACCAGAAAGCCACCTCGGGGAGTGACTTGTTCTCAGCAGGGTGGGGACCAGCACTGTTGGGGCTCCCTCCAGGAGTCCTGGGTGTGGCACACAGAGCTGTGCTGGCTCCCGTGCTCTGGGATGGAGATGTAAATACCAAGGGTGTCCCTGCAGACACATAACTGAGTTACAGGGGATTGGCAAATTGGGATTTTGGAATCAGCACCATTGCCTGTTGGTGCCTCTCTTCCCCTGCTTCTGCTGCCTGAGGGAGCTCTCACACACTTCCTGATTCATCAGACAAGGAACAAATGTCACCTGTGGTAACAACAGCGAGCATCCAGGAAGAAGATGCCCATCATATGGAGTGACTAAAGAAAGAGATGGAATTAGAGAAGCTGACCACATTAGGATCCAACTGGTGCCATTCCAAAGGCATTCACCATCCTCTGTTTCCTAACTTGCCTTTTGCTGGGTCTTTCAGGCCTGAGAAAATTGATTACAGCAGGATCAAAGGCAATTAAAGCCTGAAATCATGTTCTCCAAGAAATGCTAATTGTGTTGGAAGGGATGGTAGAAAGCATCCAAGCCCAGCAACCTGGAAGGAGTGCTAGGTAATATGGAGTGACACATGGAGCTACTGACTCCAGGGCTCAAGGGCTCGGCAAGCAGATGTCTGAACTCTCTGCAGGTCTCATTAAGAGCATGTAATGGGTGATAGAAGATCTGAAAATCCTAACAATCAAAAGCAAAACGTTAGGATTTGAGGGTTGCCTGAGGATAGAGGAGCCTCCTGCAGCCCCGCAGGGATGCCCCTCTCAGCACGAGCAGCACAGGTGCTCGTTTGACTGGGGCAGGGTTGGGGTGTGTGTGTAAAAGAGCATCAAACCTCCTCGGGGCTGAGCAAACAGCAAAGGAGCAGCAGTGGTGCTGTGGCCTGGTACCCAGAGAACTCGAGAGAAGGAAGAAGCAGAAGGGAAAAACAGGATGTTTCTTCTACCAGCTGCACCACCTGGGGCTGGAGGAGGTCTGCTCCCTTGGGGCAGCTCTGGCAGCAGTGTGCCCGCAGGCCCAGCCAGGTGCTGGTGCTCCTCCCCAGAGCCAGTGTTCCCATGCTCTGGTGCAGCAGAGCAGCTGCTGGAGAAGGGGAAGACAGGTGCTCACAGGGCCCTGAGAGTGGGGGAGAGGGAAGGGACATCAAAATCCCTCGTGCTCTGCTGGCGCTGTTTGAGATTGAGTTATGAGAAGGATTTATTAGTTCTATCTTCAAGGCTGCCAAGAGCCTCTTTGGAGAGGGAGCCTGGGAGACTTAATTATTTTATTATTCCTAGTGACATTAAGCTACCACCAGAGTATATTGCCTTCCCAAACTTTCCTCTTAGGACAGTATTGATGAGTCCCTGTGTGTCCTGGTCATGTCAGTTCCTGTCCCGTCCAGTGTCCTGCTCCTCATATGGACAGAGGGGCCTGTCCTGCCCTGTCACACAAGGTGATGTGATGTAACACAGGATAATGTCACTGCGTGATCAGAGAGAGGGTGGCAGTGGAAACCTATGAAGAAAATGTCAAATTGTGCAGCAAGAAAGCAATGATAGTAAAAGGTTTGGGTTGGGGCATCAGAGGACACTCAGCACAGCCGCAGCAGAAGGTGCAGCTTTGTGGGGACTGGGCAGGAAACCAAGTGTGAAGACCCAGACTCGTCTGTTCAGGAAAGCTGCGGATTAACGTCTGCTCACATTCCAGTGCTGCTCCTGAGAAGCACTGCTCCTCAGCTCATCACCCCAGAAATGGATTTGGCAGGAAACTGCTGCGGAGGAAGAGACACGAGGGCTGCGGGGCCAAGGCTGCCTGGGCTGTGCCAATGCAAACAAATCTGCACCAAGACACATCCCAGAGCAGCTGCTGAGGGTCAGCTACGTGGAAAGAACTGCACCAAGAGAAATAACAATTGTTTAGTAGGAGCTTGCTTTGGATGCATTTTCCAGGATACACGTTCCAAGACCTAGGCAAAATTTTCCCAGCTCTGTGATCAAAAGGACTGCAAACGTACGGCAGAGCCCTTTTTTTGGAGTATCTCAGAGGGGAACACAGAAGTTTGCGAGTAACAGGGGTGCAAACACCCAGCAGAGAAGAGTTCATGGTGGTGGGGGCAGGGGGTGGTGGGCAGGTGGTGGAGCCATTTCAGTGCCAGAGGCAGGTGGTCCCTGACAGGCTGGGCTCTGGCTGTTGAGCCTTGGTGAGCAATTTCATTGCTGTACACGTGAAATTTCTGTGGATCTCCCTCCTGGGATGAAGGGCGCCTGCCATCCTGTTCAGGAGATAAAATATAGTTTCATGATGTTTAAAGCAGCATTTGTAGTTGTGATTTTTGTTACTCCCTTGCATCAAGTTTTGGGTCACAGGGCAAACCCTCAGCCCCTTCCTGAGGTGAGGTTTCTCTGAGCAGACCTGTCTGTCATGCTGCCGTTAAATTTAAGTACCGTGTTCTTTATTTTGACTTGGTGGGTGGCAGTATTTCTTTTTCAGTGGTGCCAGGCTGCCTAAACTGTCTGGGCTGAGCTGAGGTTGGTGCCTGCCCCTCTGCCACTTGCATTTGCAGTTCCCCTTGGTTTCTAGAGACTGTTTCTAAAAATACAGCATGCCTTGTCACAGGTCCCTAACAGGAGCTGGAGCTGGCTGTAAACAGAAGGGAGTTGGCAGCCTCCTGCTGCATTTCCAGAGAGGTTTGGTGCTACCCCTGTGTTTACACAGTGCTGAGGAGCAGCTGGGGGAGTTCCCAAGCACTGTGTTCCATCAGCCCTGTGTGAGGGTTGGGCTGAGCTGCAGTGGAGGTGCAGGGCTGTGTGCTCAGGGATCCTGGATCTGACCCCAGCCCCAGGCTGGTCACCTGGCTGGTGTGACAGTGACAGCAAAGGTGACCTTCCTGGGCTGTGGCAAGAGCCTTGCTCTCTTACAGCACTTTGGTCTCTCCTTTTTGTCCTGTGGTTTTATCCCCACTCGATCCAGGTGTCTGAGGCTTAATTTTAGGTGGACTAGCTAGGAGTTAGTCCTGGTCTCTTGCTGAGATAGTGCCATTAAGGTTATTTATATCCCCCTGCTACACTGCAGCAAGGAGGGGGGACAGCACCAAATGAGATCTCATTACCTTTGTGCAAACGATTAGCATAACAATAATTTTTTTTCATAGCTCATCTTTGGTAGGCCACAGGCAGTTCTGAGATGTTGCTGCCACCACACTTTGTTCAGCCTCCTTGCACCCAGGTGCCAGTGCTCCCCTGTTCCTCCTGACACCTCTGCCCAGTTGCCATGGTGCTGCTGCCACATGCTGCTCCAGGAGTCTCAGCCACAGTGGCAGGTGTCCCACAGGACAGGAATCTGTGCTCTGCAGTGCCCTGGCTGCCACACAGAGCCTTTGGGATCTGCTTCCTGGCTGACCAGCAGATTTTCCATCCTGGCTCACCCCCTGTCCCCAGCATGCCCTGTGTGCTCTCATGCAGCACCCAATCCATACAGCAATTTCCGTGATGGCAGCAGCCCAAGGGCCAGAGTTACTGTACATGTCTTTTCCAATGGAAGAGCTGATTCATAGAGAAAGGGGATGGTCTGGCATAAATCAGGTCTGATGAGGAGAGGCTGTAGACAGCAGCACCTTGCTGTGAGTGGGCCAATCCATGGTTTATTAGATAAAGGCTGCAGACACTCAGCAGTGGCTTGTGACTCCTGGCTCCAGTAGTCACCTGCTGTTCAGCCCCATCCTGCCCACGCTGCTGCTGGCTGGCAGCCTGCAGCACCCCTGAGCAGGGAGTCAGTCCCAGTGTCAGTCCCTGGTCCTTCCCTCCCTCCCTGCTCCTGGTCGGCAGCAGCTGCTCCTTGGGTTCACTGCTGGCACCGGGGCCCTGGAGGTCCCGTGAAGTGGCTGTGATAATGGGATCTTAATGAGCTGTGCTGTGCCAGCTGAGCCCCTGAAGCAGCAGGGTGTAAGCAGATGGGGAGGAGGATGCCTGACTTGGCTGGGAGGCTTGGAAGTAGCTCTGCCTACTCCTTCAGGAGTTACAGAAGATTACAGGGGTATCTGGCCCTTCGGCTGAGGCAGGACCATTCACTCATGGCTTTTGGCTTTGGAAGAAGCAGTGTCTGCTCTTGCAGTCTCAGTGCCACCTGCAGACCCTGTCTGTTCTTGTGTACATGTCAGCAATTGATTTTTATCCTGACTCTGTTCCACTCTCAGAGGGTCTTTTGGAAGTTTTTCCCCTCTGTCTGTGCCACCTGCATTGTTTGTCAGCGTGGTTCAGACACTCATGTGCTGCTGCTGCTCTGCCAGGCTCACTCCCAGGTGTGGTGACAAAGGAGATGCCAGGCTGGCCCTGAGGTGCTGCTGGCAAAGGGGAAGGTGCTGGAGTGGAGCTGGCCGTGTTCAGGCACTCAGGCTAGAGGGGGTCTGCAGTGCCAGGGAGCCATGAGCTGGGTCCAAGTGATGGAGGAGGGGGAGGCCCCAGGCTCTCTCAGGATAGCTTCTGGAGGGGTGCAGGAATAGCTGCTGTTCATCCAGAGCACGGAGAAGCCCCTGGCAGGTGCTGCAGGCTGTGATGTGGGGGTGACTTTGCTGCAGCTTTGCTTGTTCCCTGCAGACAACACAGCAGCGGTGCACACACAGAGAGTGGGCTTCAATCGCCAGGAGCAGGACGTGTACCTGCTCCCCATCCTGGTGGTGGACAGCGGCCCCCCAGCCCTGAGCAGCACAGGGACTCTGACCATCCGTGTGTGTGGCTGTGACAGCAACGGGGCCATCCAGTCCTGCAACAGCACAGCCTACGTGGTGTCAGCCACGCTGAGCCCCGGCGCCCTCATCGCGCTGCTGGTCTGCGTCCTCATCCTGGTTGGTGAGTGCCTGCCTGTCCCCTGAGTCCTCCCTGTCCTCTCGCAGCTCCTCTCCATCAGCATCACATGCATGTCTGCAGGCAGGTGCTGTGGGCACAGAGCTGTGGGCACAGAGCTTCCCTGCATCTCTGTCCTCCCTGGTAGCTGCAGCATGGGGGGCATGAACCTCAGCCCCTGCTGGGGGGACCAGGGGGGAAGCTCCCATGTTTGCCACAGCTCATGCGTGCTGGGCCCCACACGGCAGCCAGAGCAGAGTTCCCTGTGCCAGGCAGGTGTGATGCTGCCCAGCAGAGCCTGGAGAGCTGCTGGCTCGTTCCCTGCCTGGACAGCAGGAGCCAAGAGCTGCTTGCCAGCTGCCATGCTGTGCCCACAGCAGGCATCTCACAGCAGACGGGGCTGTGTGATCCCGGCATTTGGGCAGGATGGTGGGTGTGGGGCACACAGGTGTGCTCTTACCTGAAAAGGTCAGTGTTAGAGCATGTGTGAGTGTGTGGGCAGGATGCAGAGCTGGGCTGTGGTCAAACCAGAGTGCTGCCTAGGTCAGGACCTGTACCCTGGGAATACTGCTGCCTGCCACTGGCACACTGGCACAAGCTTTGTTGGGCATGAGGAGCATGTGCTTGTGTGCATGTGGGAAGGGGCTCTGAATGAATGGTATTGCAGTGCCCTCAGGTTTAGCACGAGACAGTTGATGGATGCAGCTGCTGAAAGCCCTCTCTGGCCCCAAAGCTGGCTGGCCCAAGGCTTGTCCAGACACCTGTGGGAGGCAGCACATTGTTTGGTGAGGTCTCCTCTCCTTGGCATGGCTCCACTCCCTGTCTCCTGCTGCATCTCCGTTCAGAAAACCCTTTCCCACAGGGTGCACTTTACACTGGTTTCATTTTCCAACGCAGTGCAAACAAATTTCTGCCTAATTGCCCAGACAAATAAAGTGCACATTGGTGCTTTAAAGGTGATGGGCTGAATGGATGATGATCCAGGACACAGCTGCGTCTCGCTGCTCAGGCTCTGTGCCATCTGCTCCACATTCACCCTCCCAACATTTAGCTGCTACTATGAATCATACACCCCCTTTTCCTGGTCATCCTCTGCAGAAGCCTTCCGTTTGTCTGTCCAGCTGTGTGTTTATCCATCGCTCCCTCCTGTCTCACTGGTCACGCTGCATGGCAAGGGAAGCTCCTGGTGTGCCCTGGAGGCCAGACAAACCTCTCTCCAAGCCAGCACACAGCAGGGCTGCTGCTTGATGAGCCTGGCTGGTGGGAACCCTCTGGCATCCTGGCAGGGCTCCCCATGCCAGAGGGTTGCTGTGCCTCCACCCCTGCCAGGGAGCAGGGGTCATCCTCGCCCTGCAGGAGCACAGCGTCCCCGAGACTCTGCCCCCTCTGACTGTCTCTTCCTTTCCCAGTGCTGGTCCTTCTGATCCTCACGCTGAAGCGGCACCACAAAAGCCACCTGACCTCTGAGGATGACGAGGACATGAGGGACAATGTCATCAAATACAACGATGAAGGAGGTGGTGAGCAGGACACGGAGGCCTATGACATGTCAGCCCTGCGCAGCCTCTACGACTTCAGTGAGATCAAAGCTGGTGATGGAGGCGGGGGGCCAGGAGAGGGGGGCCCAGGCAGAAACCCAGCCTCCGAGCTCCATGCCCTCCCACAGTGGGTGCAGAGCCCAGACCTGGACTTCTCTGTGTTCAGAGACTATATCTGCAGGAAGGTGGAGCAGGCGGACGAGGACCTCTCTGTGCCGCCCTATGACTCATTCCAGACCTATGCCTTCGAGGGCTCGGACTCCCCGGTGCCCTCCCTGAGCTCCATCAACACCTGGTCCAGCGGCTCCGAGCAGGACTTCTCCTACCTGGGGGGCTGGGGGCCGCGATTCCGGCAGCTGGCAGCGCTGTACGCGGGGCGCAGGGGCGACGAGGACAGCGAGGAGTCCTAGCTGCCCCTCCGGCCCCGGGGGCTCCGGACACCTCCTGGACAGGGGCTCCAGGGCACGAGGTGCCACGGGCATCGTGTGCTCCTGGGCCAGACTGCACGGCTGCAGGCGAGAGGCGGCACCGCGACTGCTCCTCTGCAGCTGCCTGGGGAGGCTGGGGAGCCCGGAGGAGCCACCGGGGTGTCCTCATCTCCTCAAAGCCAGTCTCCATTAAAGCACTACGCGTTGACTTAAGAAGGAGAAAATCTAATTCAAGAGGGTTTGGAGAGGGTTTCTCCCCCACAAATTATCATTTAAATAGATCTGTTCGGTGATCCCCATCCAGGAGAGGAAGAGCAAACCGGGAGTCTTTTGTTGTCTAAATTGTTTTTGTCACTTGAGTCAGAGCATTTAAAGAGCTTTGATTTCTTTAAGAGCTTTCCTTGCTGAGGGAAACAAGCTTTTAACTTCTGTTCAGATTTTCCCCTCCTAAGTTTACTTGCTTTTTGAAGTCTTCCTTCTCGCTGCTCCCTGTGGGGGTCTCAGCAGCCCCCGGCTGCGGGCACAGTGTTGGAGGGAGGATGCCACGCTGGGATCACATCCTGCAGAACCGCTGCTCACCTCAAACCAGGTTTCCCTTCCATGCTGCAATCAATTCATCCCTGTCTGGTGATCACAGAGGTGCTGGTGATGTGAAGGGGATCCCCAACACTCCCTGCACAGCAGATGATGTCTGTGAAGTCCTGGTGTGCCCCACAGCCCCAGTGGCAGACAGGGATGTCCCACCTGTCACCAAGGCATGATGTTGTGTCCTGGGCCACAGAGCAGCTGCAGTGCTGGGGAGTGCCATCAGAGTACCACCCCCAGTGGGCTCTCCCAGCCCCTCACACAGGACCTGGCGTTTGCAGGGCTCCCAGCCTGGCACTGGCTGCCACCAAATGGGGTGAGCTGCACAGGGCAGCAGGCAGGATGTCAGTGCTCCCTGGCCCACAGTGGCTGGGGGAGAGCTGCATTCCATGGAGGACCTTGCTGCAGGGTGCAGGAGAACCCCGGCCCTTGGCTGGGAAGAATAATTCCTGCTTGCACCCAGCTGACAGCAGAGCATCACCATTAGCAGCAGAACAGCCATCCCCAGGAGATGTGTGTGAGGCCAGAACCTGCTGGCACAGCTCTGGGGCCGAGCTGGCTGCAGGTTGGGCAGCACATCTGTGACACCTCGGGATACCCAGGGTGTCCCCCCCCAGCACAGTATCCTGCAGCAAACCAGCATGAGCTCCCAGCAGGACTGCTTTTGCATGTAATTCCTGAGTTTGGGAAGCAGGTGAGGGAGGTGCCAGTGGGATGTGCATTGCTCCTTGGCTGCAGATGATGCTGGAGGAAAGCACTGGGTGTCCAGTGCCTTCCCAGCCTGCCAATTACCACAGGGAAAACTGAACAGCCTGTAGAGTGATGTCCTTGCACAGCACCTCAGGCCATCCTGGCTGGTGCAGCTCCTTATCTGTTCACGTTGGGAAAAAATCAATTATATCATTGATAGGTAACAGATACTGTCTCCCAAGGCCTGACACATCCTGGGCTTGTCATTGGGTTTGTCCTTTTAGTTTAACTACAGACACTGTTTTCTCTCTTTGGAGAAGGTTTGACTGTAGATGTACATGCGTGTCCATTTTTTTACCGTGTGTTGCTTCCCGGCTGCTGGCCTTGGTCCTTTGGCTGCAGCACGAGAGCCAGCAGCGGAGAGGGACAGGACCTGGCTCTGCCACAGTGCCTGCCCTCAGCTGCTCCTGCCCACTGCCACCATGGCCCCTGTGCCGAGCCCCAGCCTGGCTCACGCTGGGGCCAGGAGCCCCTCGTGGCCTCTCTGGTCCCTCCGAGGAGGCGATGGTGCTGCGGCTGGCACCTGTGCCCAGCGTGCTGCTGGTTCACTGTGATGATGCTGGGGAGGCAGCGGGGCCCTCGAGTGCCAGCTCTGGCCACACCATCTCAAGCACGCGACACCCCGCACCTCCAAGCAGGAGAACGGAGAAATCCCTCTCTTTCCTCAGGAATGTGTTCGTGTTTTCCCTCTGGGCTGCAGAGCTGAGCCCCTCGGGCACTGGCCCACCCTCTAGCCAAGTGTTGTGCAATAGCAGGGCTCTGTCCTAGGAGATGGGGTCTGACAGGGTAGGTGTTTAGCACCCCTCCGTGGGTTCTCCCCATCCCGAGCAGCCCGTGCTCCCCGCGCATGCACTCACGCTTGCGTTTTAGTTTCTGTCCCACTGTAAATACGGGAGGAGCGCGGTGCCCGCACCCCCTGCCCGCCCCGCAGGAGGAGCTGGCAGCTGCCACCGTGCCTGATGGAGTCACTTCGGGTTTGTTTCTCTACCCAGATGAAATTGGAAGGTTGATTTCCTCACCCTTGTTATTTTTTTCAAGGTCTTTCTAGGACCTGGAAATAAATTATTTCCTTGTCGTCTAGCTTGAGTCTTATGTGCTTTTTTTTGGGTCTTTTTTCCTTTTCTTACATTGCCCTGTCATTGTGGTCCCTTTGGTGCCTTCCACAATAGGCTGGGTGGCTGATGGGCCATGGCACAGCCAACCCCTGCAGCGTGTTCCCACTGGCAGGATGCTGCATCTCTGGCTTCTTCCCATTTTTCATTGAAATGCTCATCAGAAAAAGCTTCTTCAAGAGAAGGGTCATTTTTTCTCTCTGAACTTGAAAAAAATGAAAATGAACAATGAAAAAAAAATGGCCTTGGTGTTCTCCATCCCTTTCGGGAGAAAGTTGGCTTGTGCTTTGAGCAACCCAAACCATTGTATGATTCTGTAATTCTTGATGGATTCAGTACAGCTGAGCATTGTCAACAGCTTTGGTACCTGACCCATTCTCATTTTGGTGATGCTGTGTGTTACAGCAGTGTTCAGTTACTGGCAGCAGCTAAAAAACCCTCCTTCAAACTCAGTTTTAATACTGAAATGATGCAAATAAATGACATTCTGGCCTGACCCCAGCTAAATCAATTGCTGGTGGTTTCCTTCATGGCCAGGGGCTGGGGAAAGATCAAGGTGCTCATGGCAAAGCAGCGTGACCCTCCCTGGGCTTGGGAAGCCTCACTGAGGTGGCTGCAAATGCTCCAGCACCCATCAGTGTGACAGTGGCACACCATGGAGGGGTGGAGCAGGCACAGAGAGAGGGGGCATGGCTGAGCTCAGTGGTGGCCTCAGTGTAGGTCAGCAGATAGGACAGGCAGACTTTAAAACTGCTCCACAAAGGAACAGTCATTTAAACAGCATCATGCAGTCCTGGCTCCAAAACAGGATTATTGTTCCCCCAGGTCTTTGAGTGTTTCCTTATCCTTCACCATCCCCTTGCCTCCACTCTGTCCTGCTCCCTTGATTATTCACTAAATGTTATGGAAGAAGCATCTGGTGACCTTTGATGACAGCAGTTAGTGGATGCTGTGACAGAAGGGGGAAGTCTTGAGGCCGGAGGGTTTTCCAGAGGCACAAGGTGTGCTGTCACCTCAACATCCGTGCAGTTTTCCTTCTCTCTCTTACAGTGAGTGCCTCTACAGCTGCCAGCCTTGAGGAAGCCTTTCTGCCGGTGTCGGGGTCCGCTGTGGGATCTCAGCATCACCATTAATTGCACCATTAATTGCCCCCTCACAGCAAGTCAGTCAGTGCTGTGGTCACAGCCACCTGCTCTGGCAGGTCTGGACACTTGGCCCCTTGCTGTTTGCAAAGAGCTGAGTGTTTGTAGCTGAGTTTCTAGCCCAGGTCCTTGGCAACAAGAACTCTCATCCAGCTGCAGCTCTCCAATTCCTGCTGTCCCACTTCAGGCACCCAAACACTTTGGAATTCTAGAGGCTGGGGTCTGGAGTGTTCTGGGGACTCCACAATGAGGAGGAGGAGGTGTCTGCAGTCACTGTGCTCATTGCAGTGGAGGTGACAAGTGCCTGGCATGGAGTGTGAGCCTGCGCTGTGCAGGAGGATTTGCTTCTTGTATATTGTGGGGAAATGGAGAGAGCTCAAAGCAACAAATTGCCAGTCAGAACCAGACCCTTCATTACAAAAGAGGAGGATTATTGAGAGCTTTGATTGCAGAAGCATCTGTGAAGATGCTTGAATAGCTCCATGCCTCCTCAACACAGCCCCTTCTGAGGGAATTCTTCTATGGCAGCTTCTGTCTCTCCAGCAGTTGCACACAGCAGAGCAGGGTAAGGGCAGGTCCCTTTCCTCCTCCTTCTGCAGGAGGGCAAGCCAGTCCTGCTCTGCAGATGATGCTTCTCACCACATGGGACGTGACCTGTGGCTGTCTGCTGGCAGTGCTGGCCAAGGACAGTGGCACTTGCCACACGTTCTGAAGGGGTCCTCCAGGCCTGGTGCTGCTGTGTCCCATCGGCCACGGGCTGCTGCAGCCCCTTTTCCATCCCCAGCACAGGGAGGCTGCATCAGTCACCTCCAGTGTCTGCACTGAGCCATGGCAAGCTCCAGAAGGCAAGGTGTCCAGGTCTCCTCTAGAGAGGTATTTGCAAAAGATGGATGTGATCTGCTGGGATCATTAAAAGGAAGTGAAAAAAGGGCAGTGATACCTTCATCCCCAGGAGGAAAATCCATCTCTAATAGCTGAATGTAGCAAGGCTATGTCAACCTCTACCTCCCGTTCCCACTGGCAATATCTTGCTCTGGAAGGTGATTCCTTCTCTCCCCATACCCTCTGAGGAAGTTACTTTATCACCAGAAAGCTGACTCCTTTTACCACCTCCACCACAGCTAATATCGCAGATCCCTACGTCCTTTCATTTACCCAGCCCTTGAGCTGCTTTCAGGGTTGGTGTCAGACTCTCCCTGCTCAGCAAAATCTGTTTTACATCTCTGCCCTGTGCTTGGTGCAGGCAGCAGCTCTGTCTTGTCAGGGCTCTCTTGCTGTCACAGAAATCTGGTTTGTGCTCTCAGCTTGACTGTGGCTCTGCTGCCTCCCAGCCCATCCCAGGAGTGCTCCCAGTATCTGGAGATGGCTTTGTGCTCTGCAGCAGCAGTTCTTGCTCCCCTCTTCACTGGTGGGAGCAGAGCAGTGTTTCCAGGCAGCTGTCACAGCTCTATCACCACAGCCAGAGAAGGTGGAGAGAAACAAAATCACTGAATTTCACTTGGCCCTGGAATTGTGCTTCTGGACAGTCAGCGGGGCTGAAATCACCCCTCACTGTCTGGAGCAGCCAGGGCAGTGTGGAGGAGAGCTGGTGTTCCTGCTGCCAGCGGGACTATGTCCTGTCGGGGTGCTGGAGCCATGCTGAGCAGCCAGGCTGGCCATCATCTGTCACTCACACATCCCAGCCTGGGCTTTCTCCAGCCTCACAATTCCTTTCAAGATGAGTGTGGATTGCAGGACTGTTCTTCAAAAATTTTAGGGAAATACCTTTGGCTTTGCAAAGCTGAATCCAGCATGGGTGGGCAGTCTGAAGCAGTTGGGATACACAGCAAAGCACAACCAGGGCTCCCCACAGAGCAATCACACAGCTTGGCTTTCCCGTGGCCCATCCCATCCCACCTGCCCTCACCAACACTGGAACCCAGCTGTGAGGGGTCAAATCTGGCATTTAACAGCATGACACTGGGCAGCAAGAAGGGGTGAAAGCAGGAGCCCAGTGCCTTGGTGTTTGCCTCCCTTGGGCTGTGCAGTGAGTCTCAGCATCCACCCAGCCCTGCGTGTGCCCCTCGGCCGTGGCTGGGAGGCCCGGTGCTGATTCTTAGACATCCCTCATCTGCAGTCAGTGACAGCAAGTGTTTGTGGCTCAGGGTTGTTAACTGCCCTGTCCAGCTACACTGCAGGTTTATAGACACCCATTTTTCATCTCTCTCCTTCGCTGCTGTGGAGGAGCTGCTCAGGTGAGCATGAATCGGTCCAGCTGTTCGCTGGGGAAACAGCCACCAGCCATTTCTAAGCACAGCACATCCCCTTAGCTTGTGTTTTAACCGTGGTGATTGTGGAGTTTTAATCCCTCTTCTGCTGGGGGAAGCACGGTTGCCATCCACCCCGGCAGAGCAGCCCACGGCAGCCTCCACCCGGTCAGGAGTCACTCACCTTTAGCCAGGAGCCCGGCAGCTGTTGAAATCCCTTCACACTGCACGCAAATTAGGCATTGAAAACACTCATTACAGGCAACATGACACGCCTTCATTATTCCAGAATAATTGTCTGAAAAGCTCAGCTCCCAGCACAAGCTTCACTTGGTGCAGGAATGTGATAAAAAGAAAACAGGAAGTGCAATCAATGCTTGTAATCCTTTTAAATAAAAAGGTACTTGCTAGTAGCTGCCAACATCTCTAAAAAGCTGTGATTTCCCTGGAGAGAGCCCTTATCAGCTATGACTGCGTGTCATTCTGGCAGTCTGTCAATCCATCAGACTTCAGTGCCACTGACATTAAGAAGCCAGGCGTTAAGATTATCACATTTACCCGTAATGTAGCACAGATTGTGTTGACATTTGGGAAGTATTCCACCACAGGAGCTATTTGACTTCAATTCTTTCTTCCTGAAGAAAAAAACGCTTTGAAATACTCGAGGGCAGGAGCCTGCTCTGCCTGCAGCATGCTGGCATGGGGAGTGGGAGGAGAGTGAGGGTGCACAAGTGATGGCCCGGGATGTATCCCAGGAATTCTGCTCTCCTGTTCTTTGGCTGCACCTGGCATGGAGCAGGCAGGTATTTGGGTTGGCTGAGGAGGATTCCCCTGTGCCCTGCCCTGAGTCAGCTGTGATTCAGTCTCCACGGGGACCCAGAGAGCAGCTCCATCTGCTTGCACCCCCCCTTCCTCCTCCTGGCACTCCTCCTCCTGAGAAGGCCTTGGCTCTATCCACAATGGAGAGGGGGATATTCCAGTCTAGGCCATGGAAACAATGGTAAATGACCTAAAATGAACTGATTAATCTCTTTAAATAATTGTGAAGCTGTTTTCCAGAAAAAGTTAATCTACTCTAAATGGCTTTGGTGTTTTTCTTGGGCTCCAATCAATATGTGGTCGCTTGCTTTTCATGTGTAATTCACAGTAATTGCAAAAGAGCATTTTCTGAAGAAAATGACACTCTGCAAGCAGAAATGCAAAAAGACACAAGGGCCAATTGTCTTTAAATCCCAGCACAAGGCATGCTGTCAGACACACTGGCGAGCTGGAGGTGCTTCAGCACCAGAGCTCCGTGTCCTAGGTTCTTCTCTGGGAAGCTGCTGGAGGTGCTGGAGCGTGTTGTGTCCAGATGGCTTGATTTGGAATCTCATCTGCTTTCAGGTCTGGCTGCCAGGGCCCTGGCCTGCGGACCCCTAGCCCACCAGCTGCACAGAGAAGTTGGCTGCAAGAGTACAAGGTTAGGCAGAGACACATCCCTTTCCTGTCACTGCAGACATCGCTGGGATCAGCCGTGCTCCTTGCCAGGCTGTCCCACCCAGGGCTGCACACAGCACTGCCCATGCACAGCAGCACCCAGCCATCAGCCAGGGCCTCTGGGGCCTGGGGTGAGTCCTGTGTGCAGAGCTGGTGCAGTCCAGTGCAGATCACACCCCCAGGTCTGTCCTGTCTCTTTCATCTCCTGCTCAAGTTTGCACCAACCAGGCTCGCTTCATCCACGCCCAGCCTCGAGCCATGGCTGCCTGATGGTAGGACAGGCATCCCCTTCCAAAGTGTCCATTGCCTTTCCATCATATGCTGTAAAACCAGAGCATAATTTTCCAGGATGTCATTCTAATTCTACTGAGAAAGCTTATTACTTGTGATTTACCCATAAAAAAGGCCCGGTGACTTACGCTGGTGTGTCTGTGGGTTTGCCCATCAATCCATCACGGCAGCGGCAGGCTCTCCTCAGGGCAGGGGGAGCGGATCCAGGGCTGAGGTGAGCATGCCACTGTGATTGACACGCTGCTTTTAGCGGCCATAAAGCCTCTGACATATTCCTTTTGGCTGGCTGCGGATCCGCACTGCTGAGCTCCAGCACAAATGTCATTAAAACATGTTCTACCCATGGTACCTATAAATAATTGAGGCAGCAGGTCTGCACTGAGCTCTATGCCGCAGCTTTCTGCTCCTCCAGAAGGAGATGACCTCTCCTTCTCCCACTCACCATCTTAGACATGAAGGGGCACCTGGCACTTGTCCCCACACTGATTTTTCTGCTGCTCTGGCAGGCTGTGCTGCCAGAGCTGGGGGTCTGGGCTGCTCCCTGCAGGGAGCTGAGTGCAGACCATCGGGCTCCAGACCCTGCCTTTCCTGCCTCCTGCCTGGGGCACTGCCACGTGTGCATGTGTGGGGAGACCCTGGCACGTGGGTAGAGGAGCCCAGTGATCTCAGGAACTCAGGAGCAGTTCCTGGCTGTCTCAGCCCAGCACTTCCCAATCTGTTGAAGTTTCCAGAGCTGCCCAGGGCAGCACCTGCAGGTGTCCCTGTGCCAGCACATGGCCAGCACAGTTAATGCTATCTGAAATAGTTTAATGTACTCAGATGCATTTCCAATACTATCACTAAATGTGTGGGAAATTCACAATCCATGGCTGAGAGTGCTTGTTGCTGCTGTGGCCTTGGAAGCACAATCTATCCCTGAGCACAGCTTTCCTCACTCACCTGGCCATGAGTAGTGGGACATCCTGTCCCTTGTGAGCCCCACCACGGTGTAGTCCTGCCACCCGTTCTGTTCACCAGCAGAGCACTCCAGCCCTTCTGCAAGTCCTGGCACAAAGGGCAAGTGCAATCCTTGACTGGGGCTTCTGCAGGCCTTCAGGCATGAGCTGTGGGCTGGCAGATGAGCTTGCAGGCAAGGCTTACCTGTGTGGGATACTCATGGGACACCCCTGTGGGACACCTATGGGGGACATCAGCAGGTTGCTCTGTCCCTGTGGAGAGGGGCAAGCTCACACCTCCAGCATCAGCCCCCTACACCTCCCATCACATGGTTCTGGCTCCCTTCATGCCCACGAACAGGTTTTTTCTTTCCTTCCTTCTCATGACAGCCACCAGCTCCCCCGTAGCAGTGGGAGTCATTGGCAGGCATCATGCTGGGAATGTGCGCTGTAAATATGGAGAGCTGATATCCCACTTTGCCATGCTGGGAGCAGCAGCCCCAGACTGACACTGTTCCCCTGGCAGCTCCCACCCATCAGTCTGACCCTGGGTGTTCTTTAGATCCACAGGCTCGTTCCTGCTCCCTGGGTTCAGGAGGGCACAGTGCAAGAGAGCTGTGTTGCCACACACGAAGGCATACAGGGACACATCCATTGCCCAGCACAGAGACACACATGGAGCCACAGCAAGGTGTTCTGGCAGTGGAGGAAGCACCTCCTGCCCCAGGGACGCATCCTGGGCTGCAGGGCTGAGCGTGGCTGTCCTACCCCTGCACACGCATGTGCAGGGTGCTGGGCACATGCAGAGGCAGGTGCTGTGTGCGTGTGGAGCTGTGCAGCCATGCAGAAGCATGTGTGTGCTGAGGCAGAGGCTGTGCTGTGCAGCCTGTGTGTGCTCTGACAGATCTTGAAGGTGTATTAAACAGCAGCTGTCGGCTCTTCCCGAGCACAGCGGTAACACAGTTGGGACCATTGTGATGTCTTCTTAATTTAAACTCGTGTTGTCTTTCAGCCACGTGCTAATGAGGGCTAATGGGAAGATCAGCTTGCTGTTTGCCAGCGTTGCTGTGTGCATTGCCATGGCCCTGTCACTCCTGCAGCCTGGCTGTCCTCACTGGCTGGTGTCTTTCCCTGCCTTGCTGCTCTGATGGGAAGAGGGACACAGGGTCTGCTCCCCCTGGGGCTCACGTGGCACATCAAAAACCACTCCACCAAGCCAGCTTCTCTGACCACAGAGCAGCAGGACTCATTTGGGGAGCAGAGCCTCCGGGTGCTGTCCATGGGCAGCCCCCAGGATCTCCAGGGCTCCCTTGTGTCACAACAACAGTCCCCAAAGCTCGATTGGCCCCTGTGGCTGGGACACCCACAGCGCTGCCATATCCCCTCTGCAGCCCCAGGACAGCCACATGACCCTTGGGACCCTCCTCCTAGAGAAGGGGCAGCCAGCTACTCATGGAGTCTGTGTGACCTCTTGTGCTGCCCTGCTGTGACTCGGGATCTGCTCAGGGCACAGCAGTCACTGGTACCCACAGGAGTGATGGTTTGGCCACAGCTCAGTAACTTTTTGTCACCTGCATGCCCATCCTAGCTCACGTGGCTGTGGTGCTGGTGCCTGGGGACACGGCAGCTCTGCATGGGACATCTCTGCTCCATGGGCCTGGGGCCCATGATCCCTCTCCCTGTGCCTGTCCCCTGCTCTCCCTGCTCCACAGGTGCCAGCTGCACAGCAGGACACTGTCCCAGGGCTGGTGGGTGCCAGCACTGACCCTCCGGACCGGGAGCGGAGCACAGGGAGCTCCACGGTGGCAGCATCCCTGGAGCTGCTTCTCCCAGCACTAACCCACACATTTATCAGGATTAATGAAGCGTGCCACAGACGGATTGGGGAGGCAAAGAAAGCAGCGGAGCTCGAGCCAGCGGCTGGCAGCAGGCAGGAGGGAGATGAGGGGGTGTGGGTCAGTGAAGCCGGCCAGGGCTGCACAGGAGCAGCACAGCTCCCTGGGTGTGTGCTCCCAGCTTCCCACATGGACACACAGGAGTGCTCATGTTAGCTCATCATCATGCACACAGGCATGAAGAAAAGAGACAGTCTTACCAGAGACCAGCCATCAATATTTGAAAAAGCCATTGAATACTAACACAGCCACTTATGCCATATTTGCATACTTGCTTAATAAAAAATTATGGCCATTCAAAGCTCAATCATTAATTACCCAGCATATTTTTGTTTAACTCCCTCCCTTTTTTATTACAGACTAAGCTGTTTTCCTGCTTATTCAGCAAAAATTCCCTACTCTTCCACCAGGATGAGGCATGCAATAAATATGTACTTATTAAGTGTGCATTACAACTGCACGAGCTGGGAAAAGTAATAACAGGCCCAACATAAAGCTGAAGTATTTATGCATGTACCTAGGGCCACTTTAGCTATTTATTTTCACAAAGAAATTAAATTAGATAGTTTGATAGCTCTCAGTGTGACTATGGTGGGAATTTACATAGGCCCCAGCCTGTCAGGTGAGGATGAGCTTGAAAGCGCAAACCCATGATGAGGATGAGCTGCAGACATCCTGCCAAGCCAGGTGTGTTGGGCAAGACTCCCTGCCAGAAGGGTCAGTGCCCAGCCAATCTCCTCTGCTGGCCAGCCAGGATGGACAGCAAGCAGTGAGGATGGACACCAGGCAGTGAGGATGGACAGCAGGCAGTGAGGATGAGGCTGCCCGCTGCTGGGACCACAAGTGACTCTGGGGGAAAAACACAGTGGTACAGTGTCCTTGGAGAAAAACTGTTGGGATGTGAAGAGGGATGAATTTTCTCAGGAAAATTGACTTTTCAAACCCTTCTCACTTGAAAGAATCCCAGCGCCTTTGTGAGTGTTTAACGCCCACTCTCCATAGACGCCTTTGACAAGAGATGTGACACCTGCCCGGGACAGGAGAGGGGATGGGGCGGGCAGCGCTCCCCAGTCCTTACCACCCTGCGGGAGGCCCCGCAATTAGTGAGCGACCTGATTAGCGCTGATTGATTGCGCACACGCCGCCTGCAGAGGCGAGAGCTTGCGGTGCTGCCTGAGGTGCTGCCTGCAGTTCTGCAGCTCTGCCCCACCGCGACCCCGCACCATTGCCACCCCAGGGCACCGCGGAGGGCACCCAGCCCGGGCTCTGAGCCTGCAGGGGACAATGAGCCTGCAGGGGACACTGAGCCCGGGGGCCGCCTGCCTGTTCACATGCGGCTGGGACCACCTGCAGCACGCCCTGCTCCCAAGGGAGTGACTTCCCCCTGTGCTTGTCCCCTTGGTGTCTGACATCCCCCTGTGCCTGTCATGCAGGCTCCTGATGTCTCCGAGTTATTAAAGATGGGATTTTTAAATAGCACAGAGGATGTACAAGTTTTGCCGTGTCAGCACGGGGGAGTGACGGGAGCTTCTGGGAGCCAGCCCAACCCCGGCAGTGACAGTGTCCTTTAATTACAATTGATGACCTGGCATCTCCCTTCCCCAGCGCTCATCAGCTCATTGCCTCGCAGCAGGACAATGGGACCCCAGGCCCTACCCAGCCGCTCCCTGAACCCAGAACAGCCTGCTCTGCTCCTCCAATTGCCCACATTTTATCCAGAATAAAGGAAACTTTGGCAAGATGCCTTCCCAGGAGGCAGAGGCATCTCGGTGAAGTGCCCAGCGCCTGCCCATCCACGTGTACGAGGCTCTGTGGTCCTGGTCATCCTGTGGCCTCTGGCAGCTGCTTCCAATGAGGGCTTGTAGAGAGACCAGCAGCTGCCAAGCACGGGGTGCTGCTTGCTGGCAGAGGAGTGAGAGGAAAACTGCCTCTGCCTGGGGCACGGCTGGGGTGGAAGCACGCGAGCTGCGCGCCGGGGCCGACCGTGGATGTGCCAGCTTGCCAAGAGAAGTGTGAGAACCGCCTCTCGCTGGTGGAACAGGAGGGAGCACAGCTCAGCAATTACAGCACAATTAGCTCAAACAGCAGGTTGATTGTAAATTGCAGCTCTGTGCCAGCTACAAGTACGGAGCGAGTGGCTGGCGGGAGCTCTCCTGCAGCCCGGCTGTCTCTGCTCGGGTCTGAGCCAAGCAGGACGTGTAGGGCCATGGCCCACAGCATCCCCCGTGGGGTCTCCTGGCACTTGGCCCCACAGCCTCCCCCTCGAGCTGCTGCAGACACAGGAGAGCCGGTGAGGAGCCCTGTGGCCTTGTTAGTACAGTTCCTCTGTGGAGAACTGCCAGGAGCAGCTCTGCCGAGAGGACCTGTTGGCCCTTCTTGGGGCCACAGGGTATAAGAGCCATGCTGCCTTCCCAGAGCATCCCTTGCTCCAGAAGAGCTCCTGGGCCTCCTCTGCTCCATGCTGGAGCCTGGACTGCACTGGCTGGGTGCTCAAATGAGCAGTGCCACCCATGGGTCCCCAAACCAGGTGTTCAGGGTGCAGCAGCCTTGCTGGAAAGTGAGTAGTTGTAACACTCCTCCTGCATCCTGTGTGGGGAGCAGCCTTGGGGAAACCACCTCTCAGAGGGGACCCCCAGACCTGTCCCTGAGGGGCAGGGAGGCATGGCTGACCATGGGCTCACCTTGCAGGATGACTGGCTACAGCCAAGCAGTGAATGTGGTCACTGTGCTGCCAAGGGATGTGTGGCAGTGAACACGTGCACTTCTCTTGGGAATGACTGCCTCAAAGCAGCCTGTTCCCTGCACCATCCCATCATCCCACGCTGTCCTGCCTGCTGTACACAGGACAGGCACTGTCAAGGAACAGGAGGGGCCCTGGAACGGGCTGTCTCTCATGCCAGGCTGTCATCTCCCCCTAACCCTTGTGCAGAGTATGAGGCAGCCTGGCTGCTCCAGCTGACCACGGAGACGTGGCAGGACTCCTGTGCAGCCCTAGGGAGGGACAGGCTTCTGGGGGCCCACAGTGGAGCCCCACTCTCTCAGCTGTGCTGGGGGAACCTCTGGTAAAGGTGCAGGAGGATTCAGTGCTGCCTATGGGGTTTGCAGCAATCCCTGTCCCCCGGGACAACACCCTCTGAGGGATGGCAGGGGATGCTCACAGCCAGCTTTGGGCATGGCCGTGCCCTCAGCAGGGTGTCCCGTTGGCTCTGTCCCCAGACTGAGCTGGCTCTGTCCCCAGACTGAGCTGGCAGTGGGGTCGGTGCCCGTGGAGCCGTGTGCTCGGTGGAGGCAGCAGACGGACACGGAGTCTGTGCAGGGAGGGGCAGGAGGGCCCCGGACCCCGGCTGTCCCTGTGCGTGGGCTGCCGAGGGGCTGGGGCAGGCGGGGGGCAGCGCCTGTCAGCCCGCTGAGGCTGATGCCTTCCATCTCTGAGTTACTGGCTCGTGTCAGGGCAGAGCTGGAAATGTCAGGGACTGCTGCAGGGTGACCGTGCAGAGTGGCAGATGGTCAATGATGGATTTGTCACTTCAGATTCAGGCGGTTTTTAAATATTCAGCAGAATCGGAGGTGACAGCTCATGGCAGCAGGCAGAATTTCTGTATGTCTCGGTAAGACCTCCTGGCCCCCTGGGAGGGGGAGCACAGCAGGACAAACCCCAGCACCTCCCGGCAGCGGCTGGGGACAGCGCAGGCTGGGATGTGGTGAGCGTGGCCAGGGCTCCCTGTGCTCCCCAGGGCTGGTGACCCAGTGGAGGTGCAGGAAGGAGGCTGCTGCTGTTCTGCTCCAGCTGCTCCCTGCGAGCTGGAGCATGCAGGTAGTCCCTGTGCTGCCTGTAGCCACCCTGCTTTGTCAGCACCAGGGCAGTGGGGTGTCTCAAGAGCACTGGGGGCTCCCACCAGCTCCACACCAGAGCTGGCACTCCCCAGCCCTCTGGTGATGGCTGTGGCAACTTCATCCTGAGGAGAGGCCCAGCAAGTGGCAGTGTGAAGGAGGCTCCTGAGCCAGGAAGAACAGGGGTCTGGGCAGGCTGGCAGTGCAAGGGGTGTGGGCAGAGCCTGCAGGCTCAGCTGAGCACACAAAGCAGCTGAGTGAGCAGGGAAGAGAGATGGAGCTCGGCACAGCCCACGGAGCCACGCTGCAGTCATGGCTCACACAGGAGCAGGGTGCCTGCTGGGCTGCACACAGGTGCCCTGCAGATTCCCAGGGGCAGCAGCACTAGGGCAGGGCCAGTGCTGCAGGGCTTGCAGCAGGGCCAGTGCTGCAGGGCTTGCAGCAGCTCAGGGCAGACTGCTGAGAGAGGTGCTTCCACACTGCTGCCATCAGCCCAGGTCCCACGGATGGTTATGAGGAGCAGTCACTTCTCCTTGCTGGTGCTTCTTCCTGCAGCACAAGTCATGGTTCAAAAACTGCCTTGTACCTGCTCAGGGCCCCTGTGGTACGTGGGATGGACATGGCCCTGCAGAGCCATGCCTCCTGTCCAAGATGAGGGCCAGGATGGAGTGTGGGTCCTGGCTGATCCAAGGGAGATGGAGCTTCCCCTCCCTGGGGCTATGGTGTGGCTATAGCCACTGGGGGAGGAAGGCAGTAAGGTCATTGCAGTAATGAACACACCCACCCTAGAGGGCAAGGGGTTCAGTATTGACTCTGCATCCCCTGTGCCTGCTGCCTCCAAGAGAGCTCTGCTCACACCAGCTGGATTGGCTGGTCTGTCCCTGTGCCACAGCTCATCAGGTGCAGCCCTGGCTGCAGGACGCTGCCGACCACGCACATTTGCATCAAACTTTGCTAACGGTGCAGGTCCTCCTGTACATCCACTGTGCGCACAGAGGTGCCTGGCTGGGGGCATAAGCAGCAGGATGGCATGCTCCCCCTGGTCCTCCTGTGCTGCAGGCAGGTCTGGGTAATGCCCTGCCTCCCCCCAGCCCAGGGAGTGGTGCCCTTGCAGTACAGATTTGCAGTCCAGGCTGCCTGTGCACGCCACAGGGTGGGCAGCACTGAGAGGGCTGTGTCTATCAGGGCTGCCTCCCTGTGCCCCTTGGCTTGGGACTGAACAGGTGAAACTGCAGCCCCTTCCTGCCACTGTCCAGCCTGCCGGGAGCCTGATCGGCAGTCAGTGATTAATGCTGAAGTCAAACCCTTCCACCAGCTCCAACCTTAGAGGTTCTGCAGCAGCGCTGCAGCCCCCACCAGGGACCCCCAGGAGAGTTCACAGACCGCCCTGAATGTTGTGGCTCTGCAGCACTGCCCTGCTCCACAGAGCTGACTCCTCTTCATTACTGTGTGTGCTGTCAACAGCCCGTTCCTCTCTGCTGCCCGGGCTGCGTGATCGCAGCGGCTCCAGCAGGGCCAGTTCTCTGCAGCCCAGCCCAGTGCCAAATTCTTCTTCCTCCATTAGGTGCTTCTCTGATCAGCAGGCAGAAGGCAACTTGCTGGTCAGACTCTCCTGGAGGAGCTGAGCTTGGCTCTGGCTCCAGCCTGCACTTAGAGCAATTTAATATCAGCAGCAGGAGGGGATGGGGAATTAATTTTGGTTGCTGCCACCCCTTCGGGCCACACCTACGTGTGCTGGGTAGTGCAATGTGCTGGCTCCCCCCTTCCTCTGCTGGAACAGCTGCTTGAATTTCCTTGTCCTGCCTTCATCCCTCCTCGCATTAACTGTTTCTCAGCCACGAAACACTGAAGGGCTGCAGCTGGCTCTGCCCAACAGGCTTGGCCCTTCTGCTGATGGAAAAGCACAAAGCTCTCAAGGAAAGCACAGGCCATAAATCAAGGGCAGCAGCAGCATCGGGCAGCCCTTGGCTCTGAAGGGGCCTCATGAGCACAGCTCAGGTGCTGGATGCCACCAGCCCCCCCAGATGACTGCAGTGGGACTCTCGGGTGGGTGCAGAGTCCTGGGGCAGCCCCACACAGCAGCAGAGTGTCAGGTCACACAGCACAACACGCTGTGTCCCCACTTGGGAGACAGCACAGGATGTGTCCCAGCTCGGGTCTGGGGGTGCTGGGTCTGGGTGGCACTGCCTGAGGAGCTGGGGCTGAGCACTGCCCTGCAGAGGGACAGGCAGCTCCAGCTGACTCTGAAGAGGTTAAATCTTTCTAATCGCTCAGTAAGACCTTCTCTAAGAATTTATCTACTTTCTGCCTTCCAAGAACATATGGATAAAATCCCCCTGAGCGGGACTTACATTTATAGCATCTATTACTGAGATCAAGGTTAATCCAGAGTAATCTAATGGGGTGAAAAGGACTTTATATAAATCTGTTTTAATCTACGGGACATGATAGCCTGACAAGGCCATCAGAACACTCCTGCACCACTGCTGGGGCAGTGAGAGGTGCCAGAGTTGCACAGGGGATGCAGGAGGGAGAGCTGGCTCATCCAGCACCCACCAGTCTGAGTGCAGCGGGGTCAGGAGACTGGCAGGGCTGGAACATGGCTCACTGGGACCAGAGCCAGGCCAGCTGTCCTGGTGTGCAGCTGCTGCTGGTGCCCCCAGAGAGATTGAGTGGCCCTGTCCCTGTAGGAATGTTGTGCCATGGGACAGGGGAGGCTGCAAGTGCTCTAAATGAAGAGCCATCCCTGTTAGGTGTAATTGATCCACACTTAAAAAGAGGGGATTGAGCAGGGAGACACAGAAGGTGAACTTCAGTGGCTGCCAGCGCTGAGGCCACATCCTGTGTGCTTACCCATGCTGGGCACCGGTGGCTCCACCGGGGCTGGTGCTCACAGCACTGCACAGGGCATTCCAGGTGGGCAGAGAGGAAGGACTGCCCCTGCCAGGATGTCACACTGTGGTCCCTACCTCACCCCACACCTCCCACAGCCGGGTGAGTGCACCCCCTCCGAGCTGTCTAGTGCCAAGCATTGCTCCCTCTGCTCCCTCTGCTCCCTCTGCTCCCTGTCCTGCCAGGGCTCACTCCAGCCTGAGCCCTGCAGAGCCTGGCTCTGCACCCACCTGCAGCCAGGGCTGGTGCTGAGGGCAGCCCGTGCCCGCTCCCTGCCCAGGCAGCCAGCCACAGGAGCGAGTCCCACGGACACAGGAGGCCAAATAAGAGAGCTCTCCAGAGCACGGCGTGTCGTTTTACATCTGCTCAGATGGAGACTGAGTTATCCAGGTCCCTGAGTCCCAGACCCGCCAGAAGACAGTATCTCAGCTAAACGATGCAAAAATGATTTAATGGAGGGAACTAATCAAGGAATCCAAGAGAGACTGCTCACCAAGGGCTGATGCAAGATTCAATTAAACTGCAGCCTTTGTGGGTTCACCATTTTAATTTTCCACAAATTAGCTTAAAAAAGGTATGGAAATGAAGATATTAGATTTTTTTTAAGTCAAAAGGAAAAATCCTTTGAGGATTATATTAGCTATTTCGCTTTAACAAACATAATTTCTATACTCATTTTCTTGTTTTAATCTCAGCTGTTGAGATACTCTTTCCATTCCACTCCAGTGTCAGTGTGGAAGGCTGTTAACCCTTCCCAGAGCAGGTCCCACAGCCCAGGTGCTGCAGTGCAGTGCTGGGGCAAGGGCAGCACGATGGCATGGGAACCCTCCTTGGTCAGCTGGGTTCCAAGCTGGTGCAGCAGCACCCAAAGAAGCAAATCCAGCCCCACAGCAGTGATGGAGATGCCTCCCCAGTTCGGGGGCTCTGCTCTGTCCCTGCCTGTGCCAGGCTGGTGGGACAGAGGCTGGCTGTGATTCCAGTGCAGACAGGGCTGTAGATCTGCCCGGGGCTGCAGCAATGCTAAGCTCCAGACACCCCACATTTTCTGTAACTTCACCTGCTTTTGCCCTCAGGCAGCTGGAGATAAACACGGAGTAACAGTGTTGTGTGTCGGCTGTGATTTGTCTTCTGCAGGAGTATGTCTTGCACTAAGGATCTCCTGTGAGTAATAACAGCTGCTCCTGCAGCCCTGCCTCCACTGGCACCTGCTGGCCTGGCATGGCTGGCCTTTTCCTGCCCTGGGTGGTGCAGCTCCAGGGCTTGGCTGGAGGCTGCTCCCCAGCAGGAACGGTGCCTTGAACGTGTCAGGGCTGGTGGCTGGTTCACTGGGCTTTGCCTGGCCACACAGCCTGCTCCCTCCCCAAGGAACAGTGCTCCTCTCCCCGGGCTCCTGCTCATCGGTGGAAAACAAGTTCCCATCAGCAGCATCACTTAGTGGTGTGGGGGCTTTGCCAGGACCACAGTGGGTCTGGCTGGGCCATGCTGGGCAGGGCTGGCATGGCCAGGCCTTGGCACCAGGCATGTACCAGGGTGCTGAGGAGCATCATCCACAGAGCCCCTGCTCCCGGGGTGGGGTCAGCTCCTCCCAGCACTGCTGCACCTCTGGCTCTGTCCGTCAGGTGCCACATCCACCGTCCCACTGTGCTTGCACCTTTCTGTCCTGCACTGTCCCCTCCTGGACCCCCCCTCTTTGCCCCATGGCAGCCTCATCTGGCTCCTGGGTGACCTTCAGCTTGCAGCTCCTGGAAGCACCTCCCTGTCCCCTTCCTCTGTGCCTCGAGTGGAACAGAGCTTCATTTGTCACTGTCTCTTTTAAAAGGTCCAATCTCTTGCGTGGGGTCACCTGGCTGCTCTGCCAGCAGCTCCTCGTGCTGGCACAGCTCTGCTGCAGCCGCCGCAGCCTCCGGGATGCGTCATCCCTGTCCCCTTGTCCTTGGGGTCCTGAGCGGTCCCCTGTGTGCCCACAGAGCACTCCCAGTCAGAGCCCAGCCCACAGGTGGCTGCAGCACAGAGCTGAGGCTCAGGGCATCCCATCCCCTCCTCATGGAGAGCAGCAGCAGGGCCAGGGACACCCTCCCAGAGCAGTGGATTGTGCAGGGCTGGCTTGGCCCTGGCACAGCTCTGGCAGGGGAGGCTTGGCCAGGACCCTCCCCACCCTGCACACACTGAGCCCTGAGTGGAGCTCAATGCAGAATTAATTTGTCATATTGACACTGATCGTTTATTAGGGAGTAGAGTGGAGCCCATTCATTTGAACAGAAAACATTTCATCTTATCTCCTGCCTTTTCATGCCTCAGCTCTCACTCTTTAACCTTGGACAACGAGACATTCATAATTTCCTCACTGGCTCTATGGCTCCTCTAGATAAGAAACTTATTTTTTAATCTTTCTTTCTATTGAATTTTAAACATGTTCCATTACAAAACCTGATGCACATAACAACACGTTTCATCCAGAATTAATGTGGCCATGCTGTGCTGCAGCCCTGCCCTGAGCTGGGCTCTTGGCCCTGCCATTCCCTGGGACCTAAGAGCCAAGGAGCAGCTGTGTTTTTCCCAAATGCCTGCAGGGGCTCTGGCAGTGGTGCAGGGGCAGGCAGGGCCCAGGCAAGCCTCTGCTCTGGGGACAGTGTGACACCGGGGTGCTCTCTGCAGGACTGGATCAGTGCACAGGTCTGCAGGGCTGGATCTGCCCACTCCAGGGACTGCAGCCAGTGGAGCTACAGGGGAATGGGTGCTACAAGAGGATCCTGCTGTCACCTGATGCATTTTCGGCAAGTCCCATTTGCTCTAACATGGTCTGAGCTTGGGAAAGCATTTCTTGTTTGGGGATGCTCACTGGGGAGCTGATGTGTGACTGGGATCTCTTGCAGCCCCACACCTGAGCCCCACTGCAGCCCCACAAAACAGTGCAGGGTCTGCCCCAGCCCAGGGCCATGAGCAGCTACAGAGAGATTTGTCTCATTTCCAGTCCACAGAGCTACTGCCCCGACAATAAATAGCCCCACCAGGGCCCCTACAAGGAGAGGCCATGATTGCTTTCCATGTGCAGAAGAGGCACAGAGATAAGGCTTTCACCTCCAAGGCTCTGCTGAAAAATTAGGGATGGGAGGTGGGAGGGAGCAAATTGAGATAAATGAGCGTGCTGCATGGCATCCTGCCTGCAGGATGCTGAAATAAAAAATCAGTAAATAAAAAATCACCAGTCTTTATCTGGTCAGAGCCTGAATGGGCTGTGTGATAACTATAACGGATGAGCCTGCCATGAGGGCCTCTGAGAGGGACCTGCTGGCCCTCGTGCCACGTGGGAAGGCACCTGCTGGCACTGGGGACACAGCAGTGGCACGCACAAAGGGCCAAGGCAGCAGCTCTGCCGTGACACACTGGGTGCTGTCCCTCTGAGTGCACCGTGCTGGCTGCTGCACCAATCCCAGGTGGCTCTGGAAGGGCTTGGCTCCTTCCTCAGTGTGAAATGCACTTTTCCGAGTCGTCCTTCACAGTGAGAAAAAGGCAGATCAGATGCCGAATTAGCCTGCGAGAGCCGTGTTCCCGTCTCTCTTATCTAACTCACTGTAACAAGCTCTTTGCATTTATTCTACCAAATGTGCTGCAGAATTGCGTTACAGCTCATGGCTGCGAGCCATCTGTGGAGAGAAATCCAGTTATACCTTGTATAATAAGTTCCTGACAATCTTACAGAGGACTCCGGGTCATAAAAGTCTCCCAGTTTTATCGCCAGTAACAGACACGGAGAGAAATTAAGTTGTCTTATCAAATTTAGATAATATATATCCCTCTGGAGTGGAAGGTTTCTGATGGATCTTTTACAGTATTAGAACATTTAGAGGGGTGAGCAGAAATGCACAGTGGGGGTGGGAGAGCAGTGGGGTGCAAAACACCCAGGGAGCAGGAGTCCCGTAGCTGCTGGGCAAAGACCGGCCCCGGGGAGCCCTTGGAAAGCAAAAGAGAAGCAAAAGATGTTTGCAGGCAGGAGCCAAGCTGAGAGGGGGGCTCTGCTCATGCCTGGCTCACCTCGAGCTCTCTCATGCAGCTATTAATGAAAGCAATAACCTCCAGCATCCTGATACGCACGCTCCTTCCCGCTGCCTCCTGCGCCAGGCACTGCGGGCAGCAGGAGCCACAGGGTGTCTGCTGAGCTCCTGGCATCTGCTGAAAGCAGGAGCCAAGCCCTGAAGGGAGGCTGGAAATGGGGTGTCACATATCCTGTGTGGCCAGTGCAGGGATGAGGATCCCTGGTTCTGGAAGGGTCCTGCTCTGGCAGCCTGCAGAGTGTTGGTCCTGTCTGGGCTCTCCTTGCAGCAGTTGGCAGGGAAAGGGTGCTGCTCCATTCAGGCAGTAATTTTGGGCTCCCTGGAGAAGGCTCCCTCCTGAACCCATTGCCCAGGGCTTGGCCTGTCCCTGGCTCAGGTATCAAGGTTCCTGCAGCCAGGGGGCTGGGACAGGGATGGTCACCTCCTGGACTGACCTGTGGCCCCTGGCCAGTCTCTCCCTCCTGTGGGACCAGCTGCCCAGAGGGATGGTGCTGGTGGCGTGGGAGGGCTGGGATCCTTGGCACACCTGCTCTGTGCTCAATATTTAGTTTCTGCAGAGGCAGAGTGCAGTAGCCATGGCAATGCAGCGGGCAGGCCCAGCATCGCCGGTGTGCCGTTTATTATGAGCTGAGCAGTCTCGGGCACTGGGGATGCAGACACATGCCTCCCCCGAGAGCCCTGTGCTAATAAAAAAAATGAATCCTCACTTACTGATCTCTGTATTTTAAAGATTGGTTACTCTATCTTTTCCTTTTTCATTCATTTTTTAAAAATCTATCTTGCCATTCAGGGCAGAATTATCTGTTTAGCACCGTTGTTACTTTAATCACAATTAGCTTTCCCACTCCATTAATAAGACTCTCAATAGTGCTACATCATGGGAATGTGCCTTCACAGCCATCCTGGCACTCTGCCGAGTGTGATGCCCAGGGTTTGTTCTCCCTGCAGCACTTGCAGCCAGTCCTCTCAGTGCCACGCTGTGCACTCATCTCCGTGCTTCAAGGGGGGCTGAGCCCCATGACCAAGCAGGCTCTGGGGCAGGCAGGTGCTGGTAGCACTTCCCTGGAAGGCTGAGCTGGAGCTGTTCCCGCTCCTGGCAGCAGGAGCAGAGAGGCTGGGAATTAGGATTTAACCTCAAGAGTGGGTCAAGAGACTACCTCACCTCCCCACATCTTTTCTTCAGAGCATTTGGTGAACAATGCATGCAGAAGGCTTTTTATTTTTGTGTAGAAACGTGTGTCTAATGAATTAGCCACGGATTGGAGCCTAACATGGGTAATTTACACTGAACATTCGCTTGCTCAGAATCATGCATCAATTTTGTACCACATTAAAACCCACGTCCCGCCCTGGGAGTGCAGGGATGGCTGGTGCTACACCACGAGATTCCCTCCCAGCACATCTCTTGGTGCAGTGTCACTGCCCTGGTGTCCTCTGCAGAGAGGGGGACTGGTGTGCCACAGCTTGTGGTCACACTGGCCTGGCCACTTCGTGGGCAATGGGATTTGCCCAGGAGCCATTGGCATGACATGGGCAAACACAAGGACAGACACAGGCTCCCTGTCCTGCAGCCTCTGGGCACAGAGTGTCCCTGTCCCAAGGCACTGGGGTCAGCCAGAAGCCCTGCTGTGTGCTCAGTCTCCCCCAAAAGCACAAACAGCTTTTCTGCTGGAAGTCATGTCCCCTCAGCTTACGGTGTGGCATGAGCCTGAGTTGCCCGCCTGGGGCAGGCACCAGACCCAGGAGAGGATGCTGCCACCAAAAACCACCACAACAGGGCACCTGTAACACCAGCAGGGTGTGGCTGGGGTGGTGCGTGGCCGTGCCCGGGGCACAGCAGGCAGCTCACCCCTTGCTCAGGGGTACTGTGCCCCCCTCCTCCCCACCAGTGCAGGGACTCCCCCCCGGGGGAGGCATTACACGAGGGAATTGCTGGCACAGGCGTAATTGCTGAGATAACTGCTGATTGTGGAGTTTGCAAACAAAAAATAGAGTGGCCGGGGTCAGTCATAATTGGTAAATATTTGTCTATCTAATCAAAAGGCCTTTTAATTAACAATTTTCTTCTTGCAACTGGTTTAATTTTTTTTAAGAACTTCTGCGGGAAGTCAATTAGACCCAACAGATGGTGAAGAACATCCCAGCATCAGCACATCCTACCATCTGCCACCTCTGGAAATGGCAGCCCCATCAAAGCCTCATGTCCCATGGCAGCCACACCTGGGACAGGGCAGCTCTGACGTTTTGTCCCCCATGGACCACAGACAGGTGGGATTCTCTCAGCAGAGTCGTGCACAGCCAATGCTGATGCAGATTCCGGGGCAAGAGGAGGGGCTGGAACTGCCTGGAGCACACACCGGGGGCCTCTGGGTCTGCAACTCTGCCCCAGGCATTTTGCCCTTTTTTCCTCTCCCTGAGCAGCTTTTGAGCCCTGACCCAAGCAAGCAGCAGGCAAAAAGGTAGCTCTGCCATGCCACAGGCTGGCTCCTGGTAGCATCAGCAGCTGGCACTGCTCAAGGGGGGCACAGATTGCCAGGCTCTGCCCCATAGCTGGGGACCACAGCACAGTGCCCCTGCCTGCTGCTGCCCATGGGGCTGCCTGGCCCTTGGCCCCTGCTCCCCAGGGGGACTGTCCCTGCCAGGGTGGGACAGACCTGCCAAGAAGAAATAGCTGCAGGGACACAGGGCACCGCCACATGGGGACATAGGGCACATGCTGTGCAGGGACACAGGGCACTGCCACATGGGGACACAGGACACACTCCCTCTCACATCCACCCTGCCCTCCCCGCTGTCCTCCCCTCCACCTCGGCAGGAAGGGCTCCTCTCTGCAGGTGAGCTGGCAGCACTCGCACCTGCGGCTCTCCACAATCAGGAGATTGCTGTGCACAAGAGGCAGCTGACGCATCTCTTCCTCAATCAGCTGCTCTTCAGGCCCAGCTCCGTGCCACTCGCTGTGCCACTCTCTGTGCCACTCGCTGCTGATTGCCCTTTGTCTCCCGCAAGGCCGCGCAGGCAGCAGGGCCAGGCCGCTCCCATGGCGCTCCCGTGGCGTGGTTTGCCCTCCACTCCCCAAGAACCCACAGTCCCCAGCAGAGGAAGATGCTGGGATTCTCCCAGCTCCAGGGGCTTGAGGGGAGCCCTGGGGATGGGCTCTCACAGGGTGCTGGCTTTGGTCCCACGTGGATGCAGGACCCTGCTGCTCCAGCCCTCAGGAGGTGTCCAGAGGGCCTGCAGCCGCTGGGTCTCCAGGTCTGTCTGGTGGTCAGCCGTGGGGCAAGCGGATGGTCCTGCAGCTGCCAGGGCAGGGCAGGGCAGGGAGAGAGCAGGTGAGCAAAGGGCTGCTCTGGGCGCCAGGCAGAGTGCCCATCCTCAGGGCCCACCCCAGCATCACTGCCCAGCCACACCACTGGAACATCTCCAAAGCACCAGGGAGCAAAGCACCTAAATCTTTCCTGCCAGGCCCTCCGGAGATGTCCCCCTTTATTCACAACGGCTTTTTAATTGCCTTTTGTCAATTACAGCGAGATGGATCGGGTTCCTCGGGGAGGCAGCAATTAGCGCGGGGATGAATGCCGAGGCAACCAAGCTCCCTCTGCACGCAGCAGTGGTGATTTGTAAACCTGTCACCCAGACACCGAGCTCCGCTGCCAGCCACAGCGGGAGCACCATCGCAGCTGCCCCCGAGCGACAGGACCGGGGCGTCCCCCAGCGCTCCTGCAAAGCGCCCCAGCCGTGTCCCCCCGCTCCGGGGAGAGGTCCTGCCCATGGATCTTGGGGTGCATGCAGAGCAGGGTGAGGATGGGAACGTGGTGCCAGGGCTGATGGGAGCTGCTCTGGACAGGCTGGGTGGCAGGAGCCCCTCTGGATGGGGCACCACCCCTGCCAGAAAGAATTAACATCTACAGTTTCCAGCTGGCTGTGGCCAGCCTCCTAATTAGGTGTGGTGACAATGGCAATTAGTCATCCAGGTTCCCCACTGCGGTGCTTGGGATGTGCAGGGAGCTCCGACCAGGTCACTGCTTTCCATGCTGTGGCTCCAGGTGTCCTCTCCCTGGCTCATCCTGCATGGATACACTGCCTGCTGCTGCAGAACCACCTCAGCTAACTGTCCTTGAGCTCAGGATTCTCTCATTCATCACAAATTCATCCCTCCAGATAACCTGGTTGGTGATGGGACAACCTAGGCAGAGGCTCAGAGTGCCAGGGTCTTGTTCTCCTTCAACACCCATCCCTTCTTGGCTCTCACTGATGTCTCTCACCATCCTGGTCCCAGTTCTGCAGAGCTTTGGGGACCAAGGATGTTTGGCCATCAGCCCCTTCTGGAGCTGCAGCAGCCACTGCCCACTCTTCCAAACTCACACGACCCTCCCTCTCTGCTTCATGGCCTTTGTCTAATTCCCTACGCCCCTTTCCTATTTTTCTTCTTGACAGAAGCAGGAGGCTCATGCATCCAGAGACTCCACAGCCCTTTCTTGCAGCTGTAGATTAAATTTCCCATCTCAGTGTCTGCTGGCCTCTGGCTGAGTCACTGCACAGGTGTCCTCCTGTCCCCAGGAGCAGCAGGCAGTTCTGGTGGTGCCATAGCCTGGGGAGAGGGTGTGTGCAGGGACACAAGGTGGTCCCTGTCAGCTGAGCTAAACTAAGCACGGCCTCCTGGGCCATGGCTATGGGCAGAGAAAAGGGGTAAAATCTTGTGTGGGCCCAGCAGCCAAACTCTGCCAAGCATTCCTCAGCTCCTGCTTCCCTCACTCCACTCTGTCCTTGACCCTGGGGAGGGTGCAGCATGTGGAAGGAGCCCGACTGCTCTAATTAAACCATGTTTGCAAACTCCCATGGCAAGCATTACTAATTATAATTAAGGAGAGTAGATCTGCTCTTCCTGCCTCTTGGACACGTGAAGCACCCTTCATGCCGACCAGGCTCAGGGGCACTGAGGGCTGGCACATGGCACTGCTCAGCCTCCCCTGGGCTGGTCACAGCCCCAGAACAACCCCCATGGGACAAGGACACCATTGGAGCCCTTGGGCTGGAGTGCCAGGCCAGGGGCGGAGTGCCACAGAGCAGCTGGCAGCACCCCTGCACCCAGGCATGGCGTGACTGCACCCCTCTCCCTCAGCATGCACACTTCATGCTTGAACCACTGGCCTAACGATTTCAGGTTTTTCCCCATTTTCCTGTATTATTATTTGTCGTTGTTCCTGTTGCAGTTCAGTGACCATGAATTATTGAACGTCTGCTTGCTCAGTAACTCTTTACTTCCACCTCGGCACACTGCTGCCGTGCCGCCTGTGTGGGACGGCTGCCAGCTCCTGCCCCCGGCCCCTCCTGCTGCCCTGGGACCCCTCACCACGCTCAGCACATGGCAGGGCCCCACACGCTGCCAGGGCTGCGGGCAAGGGGCCACACAGGCTCTGTGTCCAGCGAGGGCCCTTTCTCTGGTTCCACTACAGCAGTCCAAGAGCTCTCAGCCACGGGACCCCTGGCTGGGACATGGGATGCACTGGGATGTACTGGCATGCACTGGGAGGGTTTGCAGAGAGTGCTCTTGGGGCAGCATTCACAGGCATGAGGGGATTTGCCCAGCACCCATCCCTGCTGTCAAGAACTCTGTGCCCATCCATGGGCAGGGACATGTTGGTGATCATTGTGCTGCCCTGGTGGTGGTGGCAGCACAGGGGTTGGAGCCGTGGCTGAGCCATGGTGTTGGCAAGAGTGAGAAGGCTTCTGGGGGGTGACAGTGCCTGTCCAGGCCACCAAGGCACAGGGAGGGCTCAGGCAGAGCCTGCTGATGTTCCAGAGCTGCTCTGGGCAATGGCGCAAGCATTGGAGATGAGCAAGGGAGGCTCTTGTCAGAGCCCAGCCCAATCCTGGGGTGGGAGGACTGGGCTTTCCCAGGATGGCAGAACACGTCCCTGCCCTGTGCCATACTCAGGATGCATTTGCCAGGGACAGGGGGAATCCCGAGGTCTAACAGGCCTTGGAAGTGGCCCTGTGGTGGGTGTGAGGACACAGGTATGGTCTGTGCCAGTGGAAGGCACTCCTGGCAGTGCTGGGGCAGCCAGGATGGCTGTGGTAGGAGTGGCTGCCCTTGCAGAGCCATCGCTTTCCCTGAGCTGCTTTTGTACTTGGGGCAGAGTTGAAAAATCTCTGCTGGTATTGTGGGATTTCACAGACATGAAGGATAAAGTCTCTGAACTCCCACAGCTGCATTTTCTGAGCACTGCAACACTCCGATACCTCTGAACTGCTATTAAGCACCTGGTGCTGGTTTGTCTTTGCAACTGTGTCCCCTAAATAAATCCTTTCCCCATGCTGAGCCATGCTAATGGCCTATTGTTAAATGGCCAGCCAGTTGACTGTAAGCTGAAGTCATTATTTTTTCCACTCATCACTGGGAAAAAATCTCTCTCCAGCATCCATCTTGCAGGATAAGACTGCAACTTGGAAGCTGCAAGTCCCTGTGCAGGGCACATGCCCCTTGCCCTGAAGCATCTGATGGTGGCCACTCAGGCCCCTGCAGGGCTCCTCACAGGAAGCAGTGAGGGTTTGTCATTTTGAGCTGGATGAGGCCCCTCTCTGGTGGGACACGATGGCACCAGGGCAGGGGAGCAGCGTGGCAGCAGCTTCTCCATCAGGATGGGCTGGCAGCACCCACAGGAACCTTCGGGCCCCTCAGACTATCCTGGACCCACCAGCGCCTCTGGCCTCCTGTTGTGAGCCTGGGCAATCACTGCCTGGTTCTGGGCTGCTGGGGAGCTGGCCCTGGCACACGTGTGTGCCTGGCAGTGCCTCCCACGCGTCCCACCCCGGCTGCTCCCGGGCACCAGCGCCTGTCTCTGTCTGCTGCCATCTCGCACGTAAGTGGCTCCCTGGGAGACTTGCTCCATTTTTTTCCTTTAACCTTGAAATGCAATTTCCTCCCCAAAATATCCTTTTTCCTGTAAACAACATCTCTTTAGTGAGATTACAGCAGAAATCCCTGAGCTCCCAGGTCCCGGGCGCTTTATCACCTGGTGAGCCCCATCCGTCACGGCCACGCGTGGGTTCTCAGCACCCCGCCCTTGCCAATGGGTGATGGTCTTTTCATCATTTTTACAGATTTATTTTACAATCATTTAATTTCATCCTCAGCCCTGGGAAGACGAATTGGCCCCTGATGTGACTGGGAATTCAGAGCCAGTCTCATAAATTTGCCACCTCTACACAAAGCTCTGTTTGGAGTTCCTGATGCAGCCGTGAGCGAGTCCTTAAACAAGGGGGGACAAAGGGGCTGCAAATCGCGTGTGTGGCAGGGGGATGTGGTGCCAGTGATTCTCCCTGAGCCTCAGCCTGACTTGCTGGCTCTGGGTGGCCACAGGGCACAAAGGGCATAGGGCACAGGGCTGGGAAGGGGCAGACAGGGCTCTGCAGGCTGCCCCAGCATGGCCCATGTGGCACTAGGTGCTGCCAGTGCTGCACTGCCAGGATGCCATCTGCCCACATGGGCACTGCTGCACAGGTGCCCTGCAGTGGAGAGTGCCCAAGACCCATCTCTGCCAGCACATGCCTCACTTCCTGACTCACTGGAGCCAGTGCTGTGCCAGGCACAGGCGTCAGGGTGGTGCCACCAGCTCTGCCACCAAGCTCTGCACATTCCTGCACATCTGTGCTTGACACATCTGGGACTTGCTGTGCTTTTGCTGCGAGAGGCTTGCCAATGTAATTAAACTCGAGTGACTCCCCTGCCCCCAGGCACAGCCCCTCATTTCCCTTTGATTTATTATGTCTTCTTAATTTATTTAAATGAGCCTCGGTGTTTGCACAGGCTCGGAGGGGGCTGGCTGGAGCTCTAATTGCTGCAGTGAAGGGAAGGCGGCTGGAGGGCTCAGGGGATCTCTGCAGGGGTGTCTGCTGTGGGGTAGGGGGCTGTGGCCAGACCTCCAGCAGAGCCCCAGGCATGGGAAGTGCCTTTAGAGCAAAGCTTCCTGCACATTGGTGGTGGTTTGGCCACTGGTGCTGGGGCTGTGCCAGTGCCTGGGGATCTGCCTCAGAGGGGCTCTGTAGGAAAGGCTGGTCATCTTTTGGAGCTGGCATAGGGGCATCTCCCTAGAGCATTGCAGGGCACTGTCTGCCCTGGCTCTGAGCTGGCAAAGGCAGGGGATTGAGAAGCCCAGCAGGGAACCTCTGCTCAGCCACACACCTGAAGTGTACAGGGGCTGGGATGCTGCCAGATCTCACTGTAGCTCCTGGCCAGGTGGGAGAAGTGCCTGGGACCACAGGGGAGCCCATGGCACAGCTCCAAGAGGTCAGTATGTGCTTGAGGCCAACAGAAGTTCCTCTCACTCCCTCCATCCATTCCTCCTGCCTCTTCATGGCCCTACCTCCCAGCTCAGGCTGAGCAGACAGCCTGAGCCTCCTGCCTGCCCATGCCCCGTGCCTGCCCCATGCCTGTGTGGCCTCATGCCCGGCTGGCCCCCACGCCGCCGGCCCTGCTTGTGTTTGCACAGCTGATTGTTCCCGTGCTCAGCATGCTGCCTTGCACTTGTCCCTGTTGAATTTCATCCTATTTTTTCCAGTCCATTTCTCCAATTTGTCAAGATCATTTTGAATTCTAATCCTGTCCTCCAAGATACTTGTAGTCCCTCCCAGCTTCGTGTCATCTGCAAATTTAATAAGCACTTTCTCTATTCCATCATCCAGGTCCTTAATGAAAACATTGAGCAAACCAGAACCAGGGCAAGCCCTTCGCCATCCGAGGAGCCTGACACATGCTGTGCTCACCATGCTCTGCCCAAATGGGATGGGAAAGGGTACCAGAGCTTTGCCATGTTGGCTGAGCCTCACTGCACCCCCAGCTCACTTGGGACCTCTCTTCTTTGCTGCCCTGGAGCAGTGCTGGCTCCATGGTGTGCTGCCAGTATCAGGGGTGCTGGCGCTGGGATGAGGCTGGAGGGGACAGGGTTCATCTCCAGGACGGCTCCAGTCCTGGAGATGAACCCTGACTGGCACAGTGCAAAGGCCTGGGAGCAGCTCCATGTGACCCCAGTGGTCAGTGTGAGCACAACTGGGATGAGGCTGGAGGAGACAGGGTTCCTCTCCAGGACGGCTCCAGCTTGAGCTGCCACTGACTGGCACAGTGCAAAGGCCTGGGAGCAGCTCCATGTGACCCCAGTGGTCAGTGTGAGCACAGGGGCAGCAGAGCAGCCCCTGATGGGGCCATCCTCCCCCCTCACAGCTGCCCACCTCCTCCTCCACCTGGTGAGGCTCTGCCCAGCCACATTATCTCCCCATTCTGAGGCTGCTCCTTTTGGGCTGGGACTGCTCCTGGGGCTGTATGGCAAGGATCTGGAACCAGCCCCAACCTGGAGCCATCTCGTGTGCCACCTCTGGCTACAGCCATCTCTTTTCTTTAATTGATTGTAGAAAGCAATTTACAAAATACAAACTTCTGCTTGTGCCAAGCCCTGCGTGTCCAGGCAAAGCCTAATTTCACAGAAAAATTTCAAGTGCAATGAATGGCTTTTCCCAGCACCAGTCCACGTCCAAGCCAAGAGCTTTGCAGTCTGCATAAGCTGTGCTGAGCAGCCCAGAAATGGCTTTGCTCTGCCCTGTGGAGCATGCAGCTCCCTGGGCTGGCTGTCACAATAGCCAGGGTAGCTCTGCCAGCACTCACTTTTGGGCTGGTGCTGCCCAGGTTGGCATGGCTGTGTGGGACCACCATGGCTGCAGCCCAGTCTGCAAAGAGCCACAAGCCCCAGCTCTCTGTGCAGCCAGCTGGATGATTCAGGGATCCTGCGTGGTCCGTGTGGCCATCAGGAAGGTGTCCCAGCAGGGCTGGCCAGAGCTGCAGTGATGGGGGCTCAGCTGAGAGATGATGTTCCAGGGCTCTGGCTCTTTTCGTGTCAAAGTCGTAATTTCATGGTCAGGGTCTAGGAGGCTTATACACACAGATGCATTAATTCTGCATTTAGTGATACAGGAATAATTGGTGTCACATCAATTAGATCGGTTCTTGGATACTGCAGTGATAAGTGCTGTGCAAAGGCCTCTGGGCTGCAGGATGTGAGGAGTTCCAGCAGAGAGCGAGCCTGGTGGGGCTGGCAGCAGCAGGCAGAGCAGGGCTGGCAGGGACATTGGGTGCTGAGAGAGTGGTGGAGCATCCAGCACTCTTGGCCTTTGCAGAACAGCAAGGCCTGGGGCTCTCACAGTGATCAGTGCCTGAGGCTGCTGCACAGCCTGGGGGTGCAGGCTTGGGGAGGAGCTGGCAACTTGGCAAACCTCTGAGCCTGGTGTCCCAGTCCCACCAAGGTGATCCTCTGTGTCAAGGACCTTGTGTCAAGGCACTTGCCAGGTGCCTGGTTCAGTACCATCACCTGTATCCCCCATCCCTGTGGAATGGCTTTGCACACATGGTGGGTTTGCCAGCTTGCTGCTGCCCACCCCACCAGCTAATGGGACGAGGCTCAGGTGGGCCTGGGGCAGTGTGGAGACCCCCTGTGCTCACACTCCCACAGTACAGATCGGTGCTGTCAGTCCCATCCCCGCTGCGAACTGTAGGCGGAGTAATTTGCAGATGACAAATATCCCTGACAGTAAATATTTTTCCCACCCTCATCCTTCTACAAGCAGATAAGGTGGCAGCACTGTAGCAATACGGTTGCTGGAGGGAGACAAAGTCTTTGGCAGACTTAAAAGTCTATTGTGTCCCCGCAATTATTTATAGATAAAGAGAAGAAAGCCAATAAGCAGAGAATGGAGCTGCACAACTGCATTTGTTATGATGATGATGATGTTATCTCTCCCTCACACCCACACACGCACATCTCCAGTGCATGGAAACTCGCTGCTGGCAACAATCAAATCCCAAGCCAGAACAAGGCAGGACAGACTGGAGGTTTTACCCTCTCGGCACTGACTTGTGCCCAGCCTGTCTTCCCCACCAGCTGAACCCACCACACAATTCCTGTGGAATTCTCTGGAATAGCACCTGCAGGCCCCTCTGAAGGGGTCCCTCTGTTTCTGGCTGCAGTATGTGGTGATCTTTGTCCCCCTAAACCAGCCCCTCGTGGGTGCCTTGTGGTGAGGGGGACCTGGGGCTGCCTGCAGGGAGTATGGGAGTGGCTGGGTCCTCACCAGCTCATGCAGCAGGACCCCAGAATGTGGGTGCTCCCCACTGATGGCAGGGTGCAGGGGGATTCTCAGCTTTCGCAGCTCTGCATGGCCAGGACCTCCTCTCCCATCCCACACCACTACTGAGAACAGAAATGTGGGTGTTTGGAGGGATCTGGGTTTAAAAGACGTGGCAGGCAAGAGTGATGGAGGTCACTGTGAATAAGTGCATTTCTGCAACCAGTGGAGCAGAGACACCCTGAGTGAGAAACATTGACTGCAGTGTGGGAAGAGGTTGGGAAGCACCATGTTCTCCCTTTTCAGTGAGCACTGCAGGAGCTAGTGGAGGAGACCAGGGGGGGCTGGCAGGGCTGGACCCACAGAAGGCAAGAACAAGTTGAGGGGTCAAGACCAGGAGTGCCACTGGGTGACATGTGTGACACTGGGGCCCTTGGCCAGCCCATGTCTCCCCATGTCCCAGGGTGCTGCATGGCATGGTTTGGCTCCTGCTGGGGCAGAAGTCCTGCACCTCACCAGAGCGTGCACAGCCACTGCTCCTCCCCAGGGCTGGGGGTGCAGGAGGGGTGTGGGCTCCTGCTAAGTGCTCAGCCCTGTCTCAGTGGGACCCCCCACCCTGAGAAAGCCCCAGGACAAGCTCTCCAGCCGGTGAGATATTGCCCAAGACAGCGACTGGGAACCCTTAACTGGACTGGAGAGTGGGATGATTTTTCATTGCTTCCTCATAATAAGAGGACAGGAGTAAGTGACTAGTACAGTCCGTTCACTCGGTAAAGATTTATACAATCACTTCATCCAGTAATTGGTATTCTGGGGAGAGAGAGCGAGCTGCAGCTCCAGCATCCGCCTCTATTTGTTTTATCTCTGTCTTTCTCTTTTTCTCTCCCCTTTTCAGAATGAGTAATTCTGTCCCTCACAATCCCATTTAAACAGAGCATTTGCAGAGTGAATAATTAGTTACATTCAATTAGGCCTCACGCGCTCTCCCTTCTCACTTTGGGGGACAGACGTGCTAATGAGACGGTACATGCGTGACACGAGGGAGCGGGCACTGAGCACGCTGCACGCCAGCAGGGAAGGGTCAGCCCCGGGGGAAGTGGGGAGGTGGCCCCAGAGTTCAGCCTGCCACCTGGGGACAGTCCTTTGGAATCCATCTGGGGCCACAGGCTTCATGTTTGGGGCCAAAGACTTTCCATCTGTGGCCCACGTAACACCTTCTCCTCCAGCAGGAGCGGGATCACATCTGTCCCCAGAACTGGGTGTTCTCTGGGCTGGTGCCAAGGGAATGCTGCACAGCCTGAGACCATCCCACCAGCACTGTTGGGATTGCCAAGCCCTGAGAGGAGGGAAAACTGCTGCCATATTTTTATCTCCCTTATTAAACCTAACATTAGGTTTTAAGAGGAGCCTTAAATAATGTGCCACTGCCTGTACTGGCAAAGTTGCTCCATGCTCCAGCTGCTCCTGCTCTAGGATTTATGGCCTTTCTCATGCCGTGCTGCTTGTGTTCAGATAGTGGTGGGTCACAGGCTGAGGCTGCTCCCAGTACCTAAAGCCTGCAGCGGGCTCAGTGCTGCTGCAGCCCCACACCAGTGCTTTGGAGCCCGGGGTGACTCCGCTGCTACACCGCAGCACCCAGTGCTGCCCTGCAGTGTGATGGACCCCACCTGTGCATTTTACTGCCACAGCAGCGAGGCTCGGGGCACGGAGCTGCCTGCTGCAGGCAGCCCTGCCCGCATCCCTGCCTCCGCTGGGCATGGCTGTGCTGGGACAGCTCCTGCTGCGGGGGCCAGGGAGGGCAGCCACAGGGGAAGCGCATGCAGGGGAGTGGGGCCAGGTGTGCTGGGGAGGGCCTGGGGGCACGGTGGGGGTCAGCACAGCTGGTGGCAGCTCTTCCCTCCCTCCTCTCCCGGGAGCCTCTGCCTTGGGAGCACCCGCCCATTCCCAAAGCATCCTTCCCGGCACATCAGAGCTGGGAGCGCCGGTCCCGGGGGTGCCGGTGGGCGGCAGGGGCTCGGGGCTGCTCACTCACAGGGGCAGATAATCGCGTTTAATCACACGGTTTCGCCAGCGGTGGTTGGAGGGTGATGGAGCGCGGCCGCTCCCGTACGGACGGGCAGAGGAGCCGCGGGAGGGGGCCCCGCGCTGGGCAAGCCCATGGCCAGAGCCCCCCGAGGCCAGAGCCCTCCGAGGCCATCTGGAGCGGAGGCGGGACGGGGCGGGGGCGGGCGGTGCCGGTCCCGCCCCGCGCAGCCCGCGCCGGTCCCGCAGCACCATCTCCCGGCCGCCGCACGCCGCTGTCCGCGCTCCGGCCCCGGGCAGAGCCGTGCGACCGCCGCTCCTGCCTTCGTTCCTCCCACGGAGCCCGGCAGGGGCCGGGGTGCCCTGTCCGGACGCCAGCAGCCCCTGCTCCAGCACGGGCAGCGCTTCCACAGCACCCCAGACACGGGACTGAACTCTGCCGCGGGGATCTCACACCAGCAGCCCCCTTTCCCAGCCCTGGCTTCTCCAGCACTCAGGGAGACAGGGATCTGTGCTGGGGTCTTCCTGTCAGCAGTGACACCCTGCTGTGGCAAGGGCTCAGCAGGTGAGCAGCCACCCAGGTCATCGCATCACCTGGGCAGGAAGCAGGATGGGGTTCTGTTCCATGTCCCCATGCAGGCAGCCAAGCCTTGCTCCACCAGGGCAGCCCTGTGCAGGTGACCAGACCAGGAGTTGTAGTGGTATTCCCGTGGGGTGGTCGTGCCATGGTCCATTGCAGCATCACATCATTTGCAGTCAGGCCAGATGCCAGATTTCCTCCCCAGCTGGAGAGGGGACAGAGGAGATGGTGCTGTCCAGTCTGTGCTCCTGTCGGGGGCAGTGCCCTGCGCCTTCACAGCATCTCCTGCTCCGAGATGCGGCTCTCCTTGCCATCCTCCTGGGCCACAGGCTGGCCCCTGAGTAGGGTCTCCTGCACAGGCAAGACATTCTCATCCTGCTCCATGGGCTGCTGGGTATCTGGGTTCTCTCCGGGCTCCCCAGCCTCTATCTGCACAGGGGCAGGGGTCAGGGGCAGGCAGCTACATTCCCCCACTCTGCACCCACACCTTTCCACAGGCTCCTGCTACACTCCCTTGCAGGCCAGAGTATGGGTCCCTCCCAAATGCTCAGCACTTGCCAGCAGCACCCTCAGGTTGCCCCAGCCCTTGTCCTGCCCCAGCCAGGCAGCCTAGTTCAGCCCCCACCCCTCCTGCATTGCAAAGCTACAGCCCCTGCTCTGCTGCTGGCACATCCCCAGCTGTGCCCAGGTGGGATCCCGACCCACTGCTGGAGGGGGCTCTAGGCAGACTCACCTCCTTTGGCACTCGTCGCCTGGAATCTGGATGGAAAGAGGGACAGAGAAGACAATGTTCAGGGGGAAGTGCTCCTGCCCTGCAAGGAGCTTCCGGGGGTCAGAGGCAGGGCTGGTGCTGCTGCACCACAGGTCCTGCGGCTCACATTATGCCTGCTGCCACTGCCAGGCTGGGCAGGCTGGGGTCACAGCAGGAGCCAGAATGGACTCATGGGGCACCAGTGCTGTCACCCAAGAGCCGGCCCAGCTCAGGCTGCAGCAGTGCCAACACACCTGCTCCTAAAGGCAGAGCAGGACTCAGCAAACCCTGTCCTGCTGACATCCTCAGAGGAGCTTCCTCACTCTCAGCAGAGCTGCTGCTGTCCTCCCTGGCTCAACCCTTCACCCCTCTATGGCCCCTCCGGCAAAGGTTCTCCCTCCCTTGGCCAAGGCAGCAGTTCACATGCTTTAGCCCCTCACCTGTGTGCACCAGGCAGTAGATGCAGACACCCACGAGGCATGTGACAACTGCAGCTGTGATGGGGATCAGCACTGACAGCGAGGAGCGCCTGCTCGACTCTGCAGGAGGACACAGGTCAGTGAGGCACCCACGGGACACGGAGTCATGCCCCAGCCCCACAGGGACCCCTCATGGAGACAGAGGCAGAAAGGCATCACACTGGCCATGCACTCAGGCCTTCCTCTCCCAAAAACACCAAGCATGAGGCCAGCTCTTCTGAGTGCTGCAGGAGCTGGAGCCCTGGGGTGCTCTGTGCTTTGCACTGGATCAGCCCTGGGCACCAGGCACTTACCGCAGATCACATCCGAGGAGTTCGTCCCTTTCACCTTCACCACCAGCCCCTTTTCCTCACAACTGCAGGGAAGAACAAGACCATGTAACCATAGCAGTAACCCGAGCTCAGGGAATAGTTGGGGTTGGGCAGGCACCCAAGCTGCCCCAAAACACATCCTGCTCTGAGCCCGCCAAGCTCCAGTAGGGTGAGCAGGGGGACCCCCACCAACACAGCATGAGGGGGACAGCAGGTACACAGCAGGGTACCAACCCTGGGGCTTGGCCTGGACTTGCTGAAACTGCTGAGGATGGGAACAAGTTTAGGGACAAGGCATAGGACGGAGCAGACCTGTCCGGTCAGGGAAGCCCCCAGGGCTTGAGCACTGTAGCTATGACAGGAAAGCTAAGATAGGCTACAAGTGGCTCTGTGGGGAAGTAATTTCGGGCATAGATAAAAGCAAAGTGAAATCCAATGGCTGGCAGCTGAAGCAAGACTAATTCAGCTTGGAAATAAGGCTCATGTTTCTACCAGGAACTGCAATTAACCCTCAAGCAGCTTTCTAAAGACAGGGATGACCTGCCAGTTCATGGCATCCTCAAAGCCAAACTCCCCATGGAGAGGGCTTGTGCTTTGGCTGATGACTACAGGCACAGAGAGCACTGGGAGAGAGAACCTGAACAGGGCATGGGGCATCCCCATAGATCCTGACCCCTTACTTCCAGCATGGATAACAGCATGGACACCCCTGAAGGGACAAGCAGTCTGTGCACAGAGCAAGGGACAGACACAAGTCCCTGAATGTCTGCCTCAACCTCAGCCAATGCTGTCCTGGACCACACTGTGCTCCTAGCCCTGTTCTCTTGCTCTGGCCCTACACCAGCCAGATGCTGTGTCCCTCAGAGACCAGCCCAGCTGCCCAGTCCCCAAGGCCACCAAGAAAACTGGCAGCAGAGGATGTGCTCACTGGGGCTGGTGGGAGGACATGGTCTGTACTCAGACAATACCTTGTCCAGGGGTGGCACGGCTCGGTTTTAGACGAGACGTTGGAGAAGGTGCCTTCTGCACAGGGTTCACAGGGGGATGACATCCGGTCTACGGCCTTGGCTGCAGAGGAGCAGAGATGGCAGGAAGGTCAGCAGGGGGGTGAGGGCCTGAGGGGGCAAGGGGCTGCAGAGTCCAGATGTGCAGCACGCCCTGTGACAATGGCACAGCTCTCCCAAAGCCCTGCCAGGGGGTACCACGCTGGGGGAGCCCCCATTCCCTGAGGTCAGCGCTGGCAGGGCATCAGTCCTGTTGAGTGGGAACAGCTTGTCAGATTTACCTGCCACAAAGCCAGAGCCAAGCTGGCAAGGCTGGTTCTCCACGCAGGTCTGGCAGCTGATGTCAGAGCAGTGTGTGCCGGCCCGGCACTGGCACACCGTGTTGTGTGTTGCATTTCCTTTTATCTTCTCAATGAGGCCGGCATCTGGGCAGAGGGAACATGGATGAGGTGAGACACCAAGCAGGGGAGCCAGTCCCCCCAGTCCCCCCAGGTTGGGGTCAGTGGTCACAGGGAGCACTTACTGCCTTCACAGATATCATGAGGAGCACAGTGCTTCTCCTTGGTCCAGCTTGGCTGATAGTGCCCGCTCTCACAGGGGGCACAGACAGAGTCTTCTGTTTCATTGCACTCAGAGACCAGCTTTTCGCCTGCAATAGAGGCTGGTGAGGAAGGGACAAAGGGGCTTTCCCTCTCTCCAGACAGCACCTCTGCCAGCAGGACAGGGGAAAGCTGGCAGCTGTGGATGCCAGGACTGCTGCACTATTCTGCATGGAAGCCAGGGCTGAAGGAGTCAGCTCGCCTGATTACCACAAATACTGCAGGGGCCAGGTGGGGAGGGAGGGCTGTGGGGTCCCTCCAGCACTCCAAGGACTGGGAGATGACCTGACAGTGCGAGCAGCAGCTGGCAAACACCATCACAATTTTCTAGTGCCAGTGCCAGCACTCTCCTCAAAAAGCTGCCTTTGCCAGGGGGTCCTGTAGCTGCAAGAGCACAAACAGTCCCAAGAGAGCTGTGGCACATTTGCTGAGGTACAAGGGGTCTCCAAGACCACTCACAAAGTCCCAGCTGCTCTCTCACTGAGATGACACAAGGAGATGAAGCTGTCAGCATTGCTGGCAGTGAGGTGGAGGGGTTCCATCACACCTAGCCAAGCTTGCCCCGCTGTGGCCAGGCAGTAGGTCCTGGCACAGCCCAGTTGTGAGATCCCCAGGAAAGGGTTTCCATACCTGGACGACACCGATTGCAGCATCTGCCCTTGTAGATATACTGCTTATCAAAGCATGTTATGGCATCAGCAGGTTCCCAGCACTGGAAGAAACAAGACCTGTGAATTCATATCCAACGCTCCTGCACCACCGTGCTTCCACAGACACGTCTGCTAACCTGCACCCTGAGGTGAGGGCTTCCCCATGCTGCTCTTCCCACACCTCCACTAACCACAGACCACAGCAGCCACCCACGCTGCCTGATGCCATCTGTGCTGTCTTTGAAGTGGGGTGGCAGTGATTCCGGCAGAGTTGCTCCACATTTCCTCACATTTCCTACCATAAGGTGATTGCACATCACCCTGTGCCCCTGCCAACAATACTGCGGTACCTCACAGGGGGAGCAGTGATCACCAAGCTTTCACGCTCAGAGCACTGCCAGCCCCTTCCCAAGGCTGACACGCCGTCCCTGAAGGACAGGAAAGCCCCAGCCAAGCGCATCACCCATGCAAACTTTGCCAGAGCCTGCCCTTGCTCCTCCTGGCAGGGGACTACCTGCACAGGAAATGGTAAAAAGGAGGCAGGGAATGAGCTCTCGGGCTAGACAGCGTGCAAGAGGGCACCCGGAGCACCGTTCCTCTCACAGAGCCAGCCCCTCGCTGCCCATCCCTGTAGCCCGGCAGATCCGCCTGGCCATCCTGCGGAGAGGGACAGGGGCTCCGGCAGAGAGCGAGGGAGAGAGGGCCGTGCCGAGGGTGCCATGGACGAGCACCCAGCACGGCCGGGCACAGCCCACCCCCGTGGGCACCTCGAGCAGCCCCGGCGCGGGACAGCGATGAGGCTGCGGGGCCGAACCAGCCGCCCACACGCAACCGAGAAGTTAAAGAAGCGCCGGCAGCCGGTTCCAGCGTGCCGCCCGACTGGGGGTCCCAGCCGAGCGTCCCGGGGCTCGCCGCTGCCCGTCCCTGCCCGTGGGGACCCCCGAGCGAGCGCAGGGAGGGGCTGGGCTGCCGGGCCTGCGCCACCGGAGGAAAGCGAAAGCGCGTGGGTAGAAGACCTGGAGAGGATACCAGGCAGTCCAGACAGCTCCTCCGCCCTGGCTGGGGCCCGGGAGAGCGGCCCGACGGACCCGAGGCGGCAGCGCCGCCGGGTCCCGATCTCGCCATCGCGCACAGCCCCGGGGCTCCCCGGAGGGGGCGGGTGCGCCGAGGGGACGGGCCGGAGCGGCCGGAGCGTGCCCCTTCCATGAAAGCCCGGCGGGACACAGAGAGAGAGGGATCCCCTCCGCCTCTGCCCCTGTCCCGCTCCTTGCCCGATCCCGGCCCCACTCACGCCCAGCATCGCCGCGCAGAGCAGTCCCAAAAGCCCCAGCCGGTTCATGGCGCTGCGCCCCGACCGCCGCCGCCGCCCTCCTAAGAGCGCCTCGGTCCGTTCCCGCCCAGGAAGGGGCGTTGGGCCGCCCTGTCCGGGGCTTCCCCGCCGGCCCCGGCTGCGGACCGCTCCCCGCCGCTCCCCCGAGCCCCGCGCTGCCCGCCCGGGAACCCCCGGCCCGGAGCCACGGCAGCAGGCAGGAGCAGGGGAAGGGGCAGGGGCAGGGGAAGGGGCAGGGGTCGGCCGGGGTCCGTGGGAATGGGAGGGGAGCGCCCGTGCAGCCCCCCCGCAAGGAGCTCCAGCTTTCACTTCTTCTTTCCAACAGCAACTCAGAGAGGTTTTTTGGGTTTTTTTCTTATTTAGCCTTTAAGAGCCCCTGAGCTGTCGACCTGGAGGGCCCCCCGACTGTGGTCTGGGAGAGCCCCTCTGGCTGCAGCCCTGGAGAGCCCCCCAGGGCCGCCAAGAGCCCTGGCCTGTGCGGAGTGTCCCCGCAAAGACGTCAGTCTTGAAAGGGGAAGGGGCAACAGTGCTGTGCCGTCGCTGTACCTTCGTCTCAGTTCCCCAAAGTGGTTCCCAGCCACCCCCCAGGGAACTTCCAGGATCCCTGCCCGCTCCGGAGACGTTCCCGGCACTTCCCTTGGCACTGCGGTGGCTGCGCAGCGAACGGTGGCTCCCCAGCGCCCCTCGGTGCCCCGGTCACCTCGGTGCCCCGGTCACTTATGGCACTGCCGCCACACTGCCGCGATGCCGGAGCGGACACACCGCAGCAGCCTCCTGCCCGGTCACGGTCACGACCTCGGCCCCAGCCGGAGGCTGCTGGCCACCATCGGCCAGGTCACAGCTGCTCCCGGGGAGAAGGGCAGCGTGCTCGCCGCGGGCAGCGAGAACTGGGAACCGAGCGCTCTGGATTCCCCGGCCCAATGTCACTTCCCAGAACTGACTCACCCGGGAGCACGAAGGGTCCCTGGGGAATCTCGAGGGCAAAGGGGGCGGCTGCGGAGAGAAGGGGATTTCTGGCCCCGACTCCCGTGGGCCTGGCCTGGGAAATCCCCGCGGCGACGGGCACTGCTTGAGCAGGGTCTCCTGTGGCCGCGGGCTGTGAGCGCCCCTTGCTCCCGGTCCCGGGCGGCAGCGGGGCCCGGTGCTCCCGGGCGGCAGGGGCAGCTCAGGCGGGAGCCCCTACGAGAGCCCCGGTCCCGCTCCCCGCACAGCGGGGCAGAGTACCGGGGCAGCTGCTGCTCGGGGCGGTGCCGGGGCTACGGGCGCAGCACGGGGACGCCACCCCTGGAACGGGGCAGCGACACTCCGATCCTGGCCCTGCGTCTGGACCGATCCCGACTTCGGTCCCAGTCTGATCCCGACTCCGGTTCTGGTCTCGGTCTGATCCCGATCGCGGCCCCACTCTCACAATCTGTCCTGCTCTGATCCCCAGGTCCCGATCCTGACACCGGTCCCGGTCCCTTTCCAAAGCCCCATCCGGTCCCCGTCTGACCCCGACCCGTACTCCTGTCTCAACAGCAGTCTGATCCCGACCCCGGTCCCTGTCACTGTCTGACCCCGGTCCCGGTCCCTGTCTGACCCCAATCCCGATCCCCTGTCCCAGTCTGACCCCGGTCCCGGTCCCTGTCCCAGTCTGATCCCGGTCCCTGTCCTAGTCTGATCCCGATCCCGATCCCCTGTCCCAGTCTGATCCTGATCCCGATCCCAGTCCCTGTCGCAGTCTGACCCCGGTCCCTGTCCCAGCCTGACCCCGGTCCCTGTCCCAGTCTGATCCCGGTCCCTGTCCCAGTCTGATCCTGATCCCGATCCCAGTCCCTGTCGCAGCCTGACCCCGGTCCCGGTCCCAGTCTGATCCCGGTCCCTGTCCCAGTCTGATCCCGATTCTGCCGCCTCCCCCGCGCGAGGTCCGATAGCGCCACCCAGCGGCGGCCTGGCCTCCTCGGCACTACAACTCCCGGCCTGCCCTGCGGGGCCGTACCGCGGGATGTGCCGGGAGCCGGGGCAAGCGGCCTTTGCCTCGGCAGGCATGGCGGTACGCTGCCGCGCCGGAAAGCGCGCTACGTCGCCATAGCGACCGTGCTTCCCCCTCCTCCTCTTTGCGACGGCGCCGTGCGGTAGTGGCGGGTGGCGCCTTTGTCCTGGCGGCGGCGGCCTGACGGGGCACCGGGTCCGGGCCGGGAGCGGCGGTGAGTCTGCGGGTCCGGTACGCGGAGCGCCCGAGCGACAGGTTACGGCAGCGAGCCCCGCAGAGGGCCCGGTCCCTCCCGGCGCTCGGCTGAGGCCGGGCCGGGCGTGCCTCGCGGCCTGCGGGCGGGCCGCGCCTCCGCCTCGCGTCCGGGCAGCGCGGGATCACCGGGATTGGATGGGGCTGCTCCGCACCCCCGCAGCAGCCGGTGTGCGGCTTGAGCGGCGCTGGCAGCGCCCAGGCCCGGACGGAGGTAGGGGAAGCAGGGGCGGGAGCGGCGGCCGCCGGTGAAGCTCCGGCCGGGGGTCCCTCCCCGCTGCCCCGGGAGCTGCGGCGGGCCCGCGGCGAGCGGGGCCCGGGCGGGGCGGGGCGCGTTCTGCCGGCGGGAGGAAGGCGGAGGCGCTGCCCGGGTTACCGAGTGGGCGGCCCCGCGGGTGCCCAGGTGCGGGGGGCCGGGACGGGCCGTGCCAGCGCTGCCCCCGAGGGCCCTTTCGGGAGAGCGCGGCTCCGCTCCGAGGGAAGCTCCCCGCTCCCCGGCGCCTCTGCCTCCCGTGCCCGCTGCTTCTGCTCTGCCCCAGAACTTCACGGGGACTTGTGTCGTGTTTCGCTTGTGGCAAATGAGTGGCAATATCCCGCTCCAGCAGTCTTGCTTCCTTGAAGCTGTAGCGCTGTTAATAAACAAGTCTGGTTTTAAATATAAGATTTTTTAGAGAGATGTGGCTTTAATTAATTTCCAGAGGATTTGTTGGCTCGTGAGGTGCTGCGGGCTGTACTGTGGTAGGACCCGCAGTTACTGCACGGGGAATTGGCACCTTTAAACTCTGCCGGTGCCTCTCTGGCTGCCTGTACAACAAGGCTTAATGTGGCACTTAGGTGTTCACATGATGTAGAGTGCCCAGAGGTGGGACAACATTCAATTATTCTGGTCTTATGATCACTAAATGGCCCTTAACTATGTAATGTGCTGCGTGGTAAATGATAAGAGGCAGTGAATTATCTTAGATGAGAGTTCTGATTTACTGATTGTTTTGAAGTGGGAAAATAGCTCTGTTTTTCTTAACGTGGAAAGTTCTTGCAGCCTCTTCCTCAGACACCCCCTGCTGTCCCCACCCCTAAGGAACACAGCTTCCTTCTTACAGCTTTTTATCCTGAAAGTGAGATGTCCTGCCAGCAGCCACAGGCCTGTTTGACACCTGTTTGCCCTGTGTGCCTGTGCACTGCATCCTGCTCTGAATGGGAACTTGGGCTGGATGGTGCCTTCCATGTTTTATTGCCTCTTATTCATTTTGAGGGAATTTTGAAAGTTTCTCGACCCTCAACTGATGAGAACTTGAGCTGCGATAGTGGATAGTGCATTTGTGTAAAAAAAAAAAAGGGATTTGGTACTTCTCTTGAGGAAGATAAAACTCTGTGTATGTGCATGGACAAACTTGCAGGGGGATTGGGGCAAATATGATAGAGGAGATTAATTTTGTTGGATTTTGTTTTGGGTGTTGGGTTTTGTTTTCCTCACCCCAGATCTGGCAGTTAATTAAAAAAAGTTGATTAGATAGGGAAGTGTTCTCTGCAGGGTTTCCTAAAAAGGGGCAAGAGTGATGCAAATGTGAAGTTGATTGATCTTTAAAGGATAAATAAATACATTTTTTGTGTCAGATGTGGAGTAGATGTATTTTTCATGTCAGTTAAATGTTGCGAAATATTCATATAGAGTCGACTTACCTATTTTGACATTTGATTTATTTATTTAGAGAGGACTTTGAAATTGTATTTACTCCAGGCTACTGTTAGGGAGTATCTTGGTTGTAGGCATTGCATGATTAAAAAGAGAAGTTTCTGTTGATACACTCAATTTCATCATCTTTCTTTTTCCAAGCTTCTTGCATGTAACAAACAGAAAATCCCATCCTGCATTCCTGTAGGTGAATGTTTAGGAAGTAGAGCAACTTTATTAAATAATTCTCAAACTTTTAAGTTCACCTTGAAAGCTTCAGTGTTATTAATTTCTTTAAGCTTTATCTAATGGTGAATTTTAAACCAGAAAGTGTGAATCCTGGGGATGGTGTTTTTTGTTAGCTTGGCAGTGTTTGTTATGTTATTTTTTTTGCTGGGGTGTTTTTTTTTATTTGTTTGGGTGAGTTTGTGCAGTGAATGTTGCTGACTGCTCCAGCTGTGTGCAGGGGTGTGGGCTAAGGGAATGTGCTTTTTCTGCATGGGAGAGGTGAGGAAGGGTGCAGCATTTACCTGGGGGGGGTTGAATTCCCAGCTGTGGACCCGCCTGCTGTGGGAGCTGACATCTCCATGGGGACAAGGCTGTGCTTCTAACAGAGATGCAGATAAGGACCTGTGCTTTCTGGGATTGGAAAGCTGAGATTTCACATGTAGTGCAGTGATCAGGTGTGGTCACTTAGGAGTATTTCAGCACTATTTCCTTATGCCTCGTTCCAAGCCCTGCTGGAATATTTGGGTGCTGTTATGCAATGTTGCAATGAGTGTTTCCTTTCAGCTTATTAAAATGTCGCATAAATTTCAGTATTTCTTATCAGTGGATTGAAGAACTAGATGTGACAACAATGGGCATGTTGAAAAGCTTAAAGTTAAGGAGATTTAGTGGAAAATTAGTTTTATTTGTATCTTAGTTTGGAGTCAAACCGTTAAAACCTATCTGCAAAATAATTAGGTTTGCTACCTTTCAGTATTACAGAAAAGCTCAGCCAGAATGCTGCAGTGAGTGATTTTGCCCGACCTCTGTGTCCCTCGTATTAAGATTTCTCTGGAGCGAAGTTTGCGTCAAGCAGACCCAGTTGGCTTCTAGTCTGCAAAGCTGTTAAGTTTAATCTTGTTCCAGTTTAATTTTGATGTCATGGATTGAAATTATATGCATGGCCATTTTTTTTTTTTTGCGAAGAGTTGGATTTGGAACGAAAGCAAAATGGCTCGAGGACGCAAGAGCAATAGCATCAAACAGAGCGACTTCACTAACAGCACCAATCCTCAGGATTTAGAGAGAAGACTTTTTGTCGGCAATTTGCCCACAGACCACATGACTCGTGAAGAAATGGAAGAGATATTTTCAAAATATGGCAAAATCAGGGGTTAGTATATTATCTTATGCCTTTTTGTGGCAGGGATTTCAGGGAGAAATATTGCTTCATGCTTGTCAAATGCTATTTGATGATGATGACAGGAGTGACCAATGTTGTTCCTAAATAGTGACCTTTTAATGATAATTTTCTCTGCCTGCATTTTGTCAGGAAAAGAGATTCCTTCAGTACAGCTCAAATGTAATGCAAATATATCAGCTATGTTTTAGCTGTTAGGGTTGCGGTGTGATGTCACAATACTCTTTCACAGCCTCTAAATCAAATCTTGGTCACTTCACAGGCTGAATTTTGGTCACTGCCTTGTCACAAGGAACTTGATCAGAGTCTTTGAGCTCTGCACTTTCTCCTGGTGGATTTGATTTTCCCGGGAAGCTTGCGTAGTGGTTTCTGGGTAGAGTGCAGCTGGTGGGGTTAGCGATGGCCGGGTGTGGGTCAGCACTGTCCGCGGTTGTAACCGGTCTTGCCCTGCTGTTAACTCTTGCAGCCCTCAGCATGTACCATGGCTATGGGTTCGTGCAGTATGACCGTCTAGAAGATGTCCAGGCCGCTCTGGACGGTGAGAAGGGTCGCCTTTATAAAGGGTATAGATTAGGTAAGGAAAATGCTCCTCGCTCTCCTGACCCCAGCATGCGTTCGGGAGAAAGGGTGCTGTTGTTTTAAAGCCCTCCTCAAAGGTCACAGTGTGACACTTGTCCGGCCTTAGTCTCAATCAATTTAAACAGAATGTGTTTGCCTCCTGAGTTCCTGTTGTGTGCTTCACCTGCAGTGTGGCTCACCTTGCTGCCTGCGTCTTACCCTGAATTTTTATGTGTTAGTGTTTGGAAAGCTCTGTTAGCCTTGAGAACAGAGAAGAAACTGTGCAGCAAGTGAGCCCTGGAAAGGGATCACTGAACGTCCAGCGCAGGGTTTAATAACGTTTGTAAACCAAAACTGGGCTTCATCTTGACATGCTCAAAGGAATTGGTCACAGTGCTTAGTGGCTGGTTGGCTAAGTAAACTTAGCTGGGATTTTTGCACAAGTGGAGCCAGCCTTTAAGCAGTGCTATAAATACTGGGTGCTTTAAAAAGGATATTTTCATAAAGATGAAGATAATTCTGCTAAATGTGCTGGGAGCAGACTTAAATGGCCATGAATGGTTAGAAATCCACGAGTAATCTTTTAAATGCAAGAAAAAAATTACTTTCAAAGTAAGCCTATGATAATTTGAAGAAAAACAGTGTGACTTTAAAAAGAATGACAGGAGGAATAAATAGTAACCTGTGGGAAGGTGTATGTGCAGTAACAAATAGGAGCCTGAAGATGGAAATGAAGGCAAATAGACAAGAAGGGTAGAACGATACAAGAAATGGTGTCGAGCATTATCCAAGTGTAGAGGCTTAAACAGGAGCAACTTTGGCTGGTTTAGAAGCTAAGGGTTACTGACTGGCAATGATAAAATTTCTAACTCAGAAGACCAGTTAATGTTTCTGCTGTTTGTTTTTGAAGAGGCAGGAGATGTGTTTAATGTAATTTCCATTTCAGTAGAAAAACCAAAAAGGTAAAACGGCAGCTACCAAATCTAGAGCTCTCAAAAGAATTAACGTCAGTGAGGCTCAGTGAACTACTGACCTGCCTAGTCTGTTACTGGTGTTTTTCCACAAGCCTTGGAAAACTAGGGAGTTTCCAGGGAGCTGGTGGAGTGCTGCAGGTGAGCCAATAGGCAGGGTAAATGGAATGAGCCTGGCATCAGAGCCTGGGAACAAAGGGATTCTTTCACCTGACACTGATGAGAAGGCAGTTGATTCGTGTCCATCAAAATAAATCCTGTCTTAGTTACTCTTATGGTACTGCAGGCGCTAGGGCTGGAAGCAGCAGTGTTAGTGTACAGATTGCTGTGTTTGACTTGATAAGAAACAAGTGCAGTTAAAAACAACAGAGTTAAATGGATTTCAAGTGAATCTGGAATGGAATAGGTGTAACGTGATGGAATTTCTCAGTGCTTTGAGTGGTGGTCTAGAAAAACCGAGTCCTGGCCATACAGGGCTTTTATAAGTGACTTGGAGAGAAAAACATGTTTTAAAAAAAGGATGAAATAAAGACGATTGAGTCACTGATGGTGAAAGGACCTGGACTTCCTATCCTGGATGCAGACAGACCTGAGCTTTAAGTGAAGCTGACAGGGAAGGTCTGCACCCAGCCAGAGTGCTTTGGTCATCCTTGGCTGTGCAAAACACAGGTGTGCAAGTAGGGAGGTTTTGGTACCTGTGGGATTTTGCTGCTGGAAGAGTGCTCAGTTTTGGTATGCCTGGTTCAAAAAGGATAATGCTGAATTGGAAAAGCCTTGAAAAAACCTGACAGGTTTAGAATTCAAGAACAAACCCAAGGAAAAATCTCAAGAGAAAGGAGTGATGTGATCTCTGTGTTACAGAAAAACCTGGGGGTCAGGAAGTTTTAGTGTAGTAGGCATATGTGTGACAGTGCCTTAAATGTGAATAAAGACTTTTCTCTAACAGCAGAGTAATTGGCTTCTGGAGTAATTTATTTGATCTGTGATGGTTTCTGTGCTCTGAAGACTTTTAAATTGGAATTAGATGCTTTGCTAAAAGATAAGCACTAGTTCAGTGCCACTGCTGCACTTGAGATAGATGGATTCCAGAAACTCCTGTCACCTGTGTTTGTTCAGAAGCTTACACTGTGTGATTACAGTGGCCCTGTCATCTCAAAATCCTACAGGACAGAAGACTTTTTGTTTGGGCTTTTTTTCCCCGAAGTTTTGTCAGTGTTCAAATACTTAACTTGTAAATGCTGTTGGCATTAAATAAAATGTTACTAAATGTGTTTGTTTTGCACAAGAGAAGGATCCCTGTCAAAGTTTTTTTTTTTCTTCTAGTAAAATATTTTTGTGGAGATCTAAATACTTTTTTTTATTTGAAAGAAATGTGTTACCGAGTGTAAAATCATAATAGGTTTCTTCAATGGCATCTTAAAACAGAAAATAAAAATAATCTTAAACCAAAGAAAGCAGCTAGTGTCTTGCTTAAAGATAACACTTGACTTTAAGGGGCAAAATTATCAACTAAAAAATGAATGCAAGGAGAACAGTTACTTCAGTTATGCAGTCTGAGTATTAAATACAATCATTAATAACACAGCAAGGTAAAAAGTTTTGGGAGAGTTTAACTCCACTGTAGCATTATACAAAGTATTTCCACAAATGCACAGTAGTGTTTTCATATCTTTACTAGTAAAATTACTTAGAGAATAAATGTCCTTCCAATGTAGTTTGTAACAGTAGACCCTGCAGCTGTATTTGGTCCTGGGGAGGTGCTTTGGGGTCCTGTGAGTGGTGTAATGCTGCAGTTGTAGTTAATGTTCAGATTGCACTTGCTTCTCTGCCCCATCTGAGAGGCAACATGCTGCTTGATTGACATCAAGAATAAAAATTGTACTTGATCCCTTAATTACAGTTTTAATCTTGAAAATAATGAAGGATAGTTTGGGATGTTACAGAAGATATTAAGGCTGAGTCTGCCTAAAGACATCACAACATGTTTATATTCTCATGCAAGGGCTTTGAAAATGGTTAATGCAAATAACTCATCAGAAATGTTAATTGTTGATGGATTCTGGGGGAGCAGATAGGGCCTAGATTTGGGTTGTTTCCTTAAAAGGTTCTCAGTAAAATGTCCAAAGTCACATTGCTGTTTGCTCTTGCCCCCCTCCAGTGCATTATTTCATCTCAGCTGTCACGGGAGGCTTTGAGAACAGTGTGGGTCCCTGCCAGTTCTGGGCAACTTCACTTTTGTGGGTTGAGGACAAGATTCTGTTTCTTCAGCTCTCTTCCTTCTTTGTGTTTCCCTTCATGGTGTTTTTCACAGAGATTCTCAGAAGCCAACCAGTTTTCAAATTTCTGATCTGTTGCCTTAGTCTGCATCACGTTAACAATGGTGTTTTGAATGCACCATGTTGACTTCCTAAGGAGCCTGTGTTCCAGGCTCCTGGATCCGTTTCTCAGTGCTGGGGGCCGTGTGCCTTAACACTGCAGCAGTCTCTTGGAAGGCAGTTGCACATGCCCCTTTGAGAGCCCTTGGATTATTGCCAACAAGGGTGTCGGCATGCTCCGTTGAACAGGACTGGCTGTGAACTTAAGACTGTGCTGGCCATCATTCCTTTCTCGGAGGTTTGCAGACTCTGCTTTTTCTCCTAGAGTCCATGAGTCGCTTTCTGCTCGCTCATAGACTGCAGAAGAAAGAGGTTCTCTTATGGAAGGAAGAGTCTGGATGTAGGCCTGAACATGCAGGGTTAAAACTTCACCCAAGCTGTCCACCCTATTTTGAAGTCAAAGAAATCCATGAAATTTTCATTATGTTGTACTCTCTAAACTTAATAAAAAATTGTCAAAGTGACAATGTCTCTCTGCTGAATGGATTTCCTTGCACCATCTGGATGTTGTTGAGCTTAAGTTGCTTTCATTTGAATTGTGCTGATGATCTTTTTTTTGTTTCATAGCATTGAACAGATGGGTTGATTATTCTTTACAGATATTAATAAAGCAGTGGAAAGAAGAAATATGAATAAGGCTTCATCAAGGTCCAGTCCCACACGAAGGTAAAGTACCTGGAAGCAGTGAGTTATACTAGGAGTTCAGGCCTTTGGGGCATGAGCCCAGCGGCCTGTGCTAAATGTCTGTGTCTCTTCCCTACTGCCACCTCCCCAGTCAAACAGTGATGCTCCAGCAGGAAAGTGTCTGCTCCACCTCTGAGAGCCCTTTAGGCTTGTGCACCTTGGGAGGCACGAGGGAAACCTTGTGTCTGCTGCCATTACTGCAGCCCAGCATTCAGTTTTGCAGCACAGGCTGTAAGAGACTTGGGAGGAAGAATACACTTGATGTTTGCTCCTGCCTCCAAGGATCAGAGAAGCCAAGACATATCTAGAGAATGCCAAGAGGCTGCAGTGTTTCTAGTGGAGAGGATCTTGGGATCTTGCCTCTTCTGATGCTGAAAGCTTCCAACGCTGCCATGAGACTGGAAAAGAGTGCTTGAGCAAAACACAAGACAGAGCGAATGTCTCTTGCACGGTCCTGTCTGCCCATGTGGTTGTGTTATCAGAGCCTGGAGCCAGCCCCCCTGTGCAGTCACCATTGTATTCTCCAGCTTCTCCTGGCTTCCCACCCTGCAGTGGGCACAGCACCTTCACCTCTTTCACCTCCTTTGTGTAGGCAGCCACAGGCAGGGGGAAAAGATACGGCCTGTCACAGGAAGATGACTTCAGTTTCCTTTCCACAGCATCACTAGGAAGCGCACAAAGACATGCTGCAGTGTTGTTTGGTACAACAGCCTGTGTGCCTCTGCTGTAAAGCCTCCCATGAAAAAGCATGGGACTTGTTGGACTTGAAGGTAATTGAGGTGCCACGTCTAGTGTGCTTTACTAGCTTGAATTGTTAAATTACCAAAAATGAGGGAAAAGTGCAACTAGCAAGATATCTACACCATTAAAAAAAAAAGGCAGAGAATGAGTAGCTGCAATTCTTGGCACCATCTAGGATTTTTTGCACTGCACTTAATCCTTCATAGGGCCAAATGTGCTTGCAGACACATCATGTGGGCATCAGGCCCAAGAAGTGCTGGGATTCCTGTGGCAGATGCAGCAAGTCTTTGGCCTGGGCTGTGCTCGGTGCTGATGGTAGGACCCTGGGCGTATGTGAGCAGCAGGCACTGATGGCTCATCTTTGGCCTCAGTGCCACCTGTGCTGCAGCACTGCTGGGGTGAGGGGCAGGCGTCTGTACCATGAGCACTGATCCTTGGACTGCACTGCAGAGGGACAAGCACAGGCACTGATGCCATGGGCATTTCAAACTATGTCATCCTGCATGTGTACAAGAGCAGGTGCCTGTGCTGCAGTCCTAAGGAGCACTGGACATGACTGAACAGCAGCCAGAGGCTTTGGTGCCACTGTGACATGCACTGGATTTCAGCTGGCACTACACCATGGCCGTCACATGTGGTTAGCACCAGGTCCCAAGCAGCACTGTGGGCACATGTGGCATTGGGGTCACAGTCATCAAGTCCTGGGCATGGCTGTGATCAGTGGGCTCTGGACCACGCTGTGGCCTGGGAACAGCAGCTGCCGCTGCCAGCGCTGCAGAGCCGCACGCTGCGCCACACACAGCGGTGCTGAGCCAGCAGGGCCAAGTCCCAGGCAGATGCAGGCGGTGGTGCTGATGCTTCAGGAGCCAGACCACGGTGACTGAGGTGTGGGAGCTGTGCCTTTGTGCTTCTGTCTCCCTCGAGCAGGGCAGCCACATGGGCACAAGAGCTGAGGGTACCTGTACCACATCTCTGTCGCAGTTGTGCGTTGTTCATTCCGGATCTATTTGTCTCTGCGGATAATGAATGTGGCCTGTTCTGGTCACCTCCACTCCAGCTGGAATAAATGTCATATGCCAAACAATTCCCCTGCATCTGGTTGTTTTGCTAAATGGTCTCACAGCTATGGAAAGATCAGTTACTCAGTATCCATTAGAGCAAGTCAGGAGATTCCCCTGAGCTTCCGCCATCATTCATTGTAGGTTTTGCGGGAAGGGGGCTATGATGTGTCTCTCGCAGGATGTGGTTTCAATGCAGATCACAAACAAAAAGTGGATTTATATGTCCAAGAAGCTGAAGGAGTTTACACGTGGCTGTCTGCAAATTCATTATGTCACTTAGAGGATGAGGCTATGTGTGCTCTTCGTGGCATCTCTATTTTGTCCCAAAATCTGATTTGTATCTGACATGCAAACAGAGAACGCCAGCACTCTTATGTGTTCCCAGCACAGCTGGGTGTCTGACACCAAAATCCATGCACAGACTGCTCTTCCATCTCATTCCTGTCACTCTGCCTGACACCAAACTTGGGCTCATCTGACTCGTTCTCTCCAGGTGATCTCTATGTGACTGCACTGCAGTGGATGCAGACTTATGGTTCTGCTTATCTTTCATAAACTAGATTAGGCTGTTTGAGGACTGTAAAAGTCATGTCAAGTATGGGAAATAAAGATTCAAAAAGCTGGGGTTTTTTTCCTGATGGTTGTCACTATTTGGGGGGAAAAAACAGTCCGAACACATGAAGCTCCAACGTTTCTCTGCAAGATTTTTTTTTTAATGCTTTGTTTTGACTACAGTGAAGTTATAGTCTTCTCTGGAAAACAGAATACAACCTGGAAAAATCCTATTGCTATGGGAAAAGATGAAGACTGGAACATTATTCTTCCTTGCCTCTGAAGACTGCAGTATAAAGTCTGAATGAGATGGATCATTCAGATCCAACAGAGAAGCCTTTTGTGGCCACAAAGGATGCAGTGCTGGTTGGGTTTAGTATCCTTTTAACCAGGGCATTATAAGCATAAGACTGGCTTTCTACAGAAACTGTCCCTCAAATCCAGGAGAAGGCCATAGCTGTCTTTGCTTTCTGTCAGCTGCACAAACCCAACCACAACATGGAACCTGCAATGTCTTTCCTCACAAGCTGCTCCTTTTTTAATCATATGCCAATAACATTACTTCAGGTGTTCTGCTGTCATTGACGAGCAAATTTAATGGATCCCTTGAACACTCCTGGCTATTGCATATATGTGGGTATTGGCCTACATCACCTTAAATTCTGTCAAAGAATTTGCCAAACACGATTGATAGATCATCTGTGGCTGATGCTGGAGATCAGAGACCTTAAAATGGTGGTTTCTGAAGTGCCTGTTCACTTCACCCACAGGTGCTCTACACTTAGTCTCCATTAAGGAGCTTTCTGGGTCTTGTTTGGCTGTGCTGAATATTAGAATTGAGAACCTTCTCCAGACTGCTTCAAAATATGACTTTTGGTCAATGTTTGTTGTTGTGGGGTAAGAGGGAGGATTCAGCTGCTATGAAAGGTGACTTTGGCACCTCAGGTAAGAGATGTAAGGGTGACTGTACTCGTGCTGTTAGCAGGCTAATGGAATTTCCCTGGTGTTTTCCTCAGAGAGCAATACGCCTACGGGGATGGCCGAGATGCCAGGCGCGACCGCTCCCCTCTTCGGGGGAGCCCACGGAGAGACCCCCGAGATGGCAGGGATGGCAGGAACGGGCGAGATGCTAGAGACGCTCGAGACATTCGAGCTAGAGACATGCGTGATGCCAGAGACCACAGGGACCCACGGGACCTGCGAGACCCACGGGATATCAGGGATCCAAGGGACTTGAGGGACCCACGTGATGTTAGAGATCTTCGTGAGCCACGGGACCCACGGGAGCCACTGTATGATCGATACAGGGATCCACGGGATATGAGAAGTGCACGAGATGTGAGGGATCCACGGGATATGAGAGACCCTCGGGACCCTTTGTACAGGTAAACTCTCCAAGATCCTATTTGCCAAAGTGATGTTTTTATGGCATTTCTAACGCAATTGTTTGAGTGGCGTCAGGTGTTTAAGGAAATCACCCTTGGCTGGGGACAGTTGGGTGCTGATCTTTGTCTTGTGAGGAGCAGATGGGTACCTCAGAAATTAAACTTGGGGGAGGTCTGGGTGTGATGCTTTGGCCAAAGTCGCTGCCTGAGGTGGTGCTGCAGGAAACCATTGCTGCTTCTGAATGTTGCAGACGAGACGAATCTTACGACCGTTACCTGCGCCTTGACGACTACTACCGGCGCAAGGACGACTCCTACTACGACCGCTACAAGGAGCCAGAGGGTGAGTACCTGCACCACTTCAAAGGAGGGGTGCCACGGTGCCACAGTTGTGCTGCTCTGTGCCCCTCTGAGCAGGTCTGAAGGGTGTCACTCGTCCTGTCCCTGTGGCTTGTTTCAGACCGCCTGAAGCGCGAGGAGCGGCGCCGGGAGGAGCTGTACCGTCAGTACTATGAGGAAATCAAGAGGCGTTTTGATGCAGAGAGACCCGTGGATTGTTCTGTGATAGTGGTGAATAAACAGACAAAGTAAGAAAATAGTTACAATCGGTTTTATTATTGCATGGTAGAAGAGAATGGATTTAAACTTGGTCCTGCCTTGAGGCTCTTTGTCTTAGAGGCTGCTCTTGAGGAGTGTGGGTTTAGAGTCCCCAGGAAGCTACAGCTCCCGTTTTTCTTCTGGGAATATATGCTGATGAGATGAGGAAATGTATCTTGTGCTTTGCTTGTATTTCCCCGATGTAATCTATTGCAGTACCTTCTGATACTTTTATACCTACTCTTCATATAAGTCTATAATTACCAACTACAGGTTGTAGGGGCCTGTGCTTGTTTTTCATGGGTAGCATGATATGGAACTTAGGAATATGTGCCAGCCAGGTGACAGTACAGAGCAGGGGTCAGTGTGGATTGGGGGTGTTAGTTCAGAGCTCCTGCTGGATCGGTTCCTAGGGCAGACACCACTCATTGCCATTATTCCAATGTGCAAGAAACACAAAATCACTGCCAAAGGTAGTCAGGGATGGTATCAAAAGCAGGTACAAGCAGTAACCAGGGTGATCTCCTATGGCTGGCTGAGCACTTCCTGAGTTCACAGCGCAGGCACTCTGTTGGGAACAGGAAGTACACCTGGTACAGCAGTAGAGGGCTTTAACAATGTCACCAGTCTCATGTCTGTATCTTTACAATTAAATATACTAAAGAATAGTAAATATGTAAATAAATCACAGACCTGGCTTGTAATCTGAGAAAAATGTTTGTTGGGGGAAAGTTAAAGCTCTGTCTCCTTCACCCCTCAGAAAAAAGATCAAAAGTTGCTTTTCTTTAACTTTGCTGTACATGTGGGGCAGAAAGAGACAGCTGGCACTTGCCTTATCTGCTGGTAGAAAATGGAGCAGGAAGTGGAAACAGGAGAAGCAGTGAAACTAGAAATAAACTTCTGATGGAGTTGATTACCTATTGGAACAAATCTTGAGAGGAAATTTTAGATCCTTTATCCCCTGGTGGCTAAAATTCTTTGGAAGATATTCTAATAGACCACAAGTTATTGTGCTTGACCCAAGAATTTATTTTTTTTTGTGCCAGAGGGTCAGCTTAGTATCCCAAGAATCATTTAATCATTTTGGTCTGTAATGGCTACAAACCTTAAGAGCTGGAGCTGTTCATAAATCTTGTATTGAAGCTGTACTGTATATATATATATATGTATGTGTATATATATATATATATATATATATATATATATATAGTACTGATGTCACCCGCTATAGACCTGTTGAAAGATGACTCCTGAATGCCTTAGATACAGTAATTTGACTTCAAAGCTCTTAAAAAGATGGTTAAAGGGGAGACAGTTTTAATCACCATTACAGACTTCACCTCCAAAGACAATAAAATTACCCTCTTTCTTGAGGTGTGGGTGCACACAGAGTGAATTTGTCAGACTTTTTGTGCAGTCAGTATTGCAGGTTTGGTTCTAAGTAAAGTAAGCCTAAAAAAAAACCCTGGCGATTCAAGCTCAGCTTTGTGAGCTGTGTTTTGTGCCTCAATGGGGAAGTCTGTAGGACAGGGTGTACGGGAGCAGTGGATCCAGAGGTGCTGTTTTGGCAGTGGGTTAGGGCAGAAAGCAGCTAGTAGAAAAGAGAAGGCCAATAGGGAATGAGGCACATGTGAACAGCTGAGATACTGAGCAAAGCAGGAGTAAATGAGTTCTGTAGGTTGGCTCCTCTGCTCTGTACCCCTTGGACCTCTGCTGGTGGAAATTCCTTCCCCTAATGAATTCAGTTGAAACACATTTATGTGTAAACAAATTTGTAATAGTGTAAATCCCTTTGCAAACACTGTTTCTCAGCTCAGCTAAGGCTTGATTTGTAATTTATTTTGGTTGAACTGAAATGACTGATTCAGATCAGAATAAGGGCTTTTATATTGCTATAATGGGATTGCTTTAGTAGTGTCCTGGTAAACGTCATGAAGCTGGGCAAGTAATCAGAATAGCGAATCTGGGATGGTGGAGAGGGTGCAGTGCCAAGGTTTCTGTCTGTGTGTGACTGATTTGTTAAATGCTGCCTTTGCTTTGTGGTAGGGAGTACGCAGAGTCCGTGGGGCGGAAGGTGCGGGACCTGGGCATGGTGGTGGACCTGATCTTCCTCAACACAGAGATGTCACTGACACAAGCCCTGGACGATGTGAGCAGGGGAGGGTCTCCTTTCGCCATTGTCATCACCCAGCAGCATCAAGTTCACCGTTCTTGCACTGTTAACATCATGTTTGGCACCCCACAAGGTACTAAGGTCTCAGTAGGCTGGGAATTGTGTGGTCACACTGAATCTTTCTTTCAGGCAGAACCACATAGAGCAAAGTGCATCCTTGCTGTCACATAAGTAGTCATAAATGACTTGACACCTTGTCATAAATGTGAATATCATTATTTAAAAGCTTCCATAATATCCTGTTTGCCCCTTGTCAAAAGGAATGTCTAATTCCTGCCAAGAGGGAATCTCATCTGTGTTCTTGGCTCCTAACACTGCCAGCCTTTGCTGTGTTGGGGCAAGTCATGGACCCCAGAGCTGCACTGCTCTGGGAGATCTATGAGTAATACCAGCCCAACCTCACTCTACCACTTGTTGCTCTCAGAAAGAGCATGTTGGGAATGCAGCAAATTAAAGGACAGATTTTAAAATCAAATGTGATTTAGTAAGGATGTGGTAATGGTAGAGATTTGATAATGAAACTGGGAAGAGTTATAAAAAGATAAAACTACAAAGTGTTATGAAAAGATAGATCTACAAAGTGTTTGGGTATACAGGCTCCACCTTCTTAGCACCTTTACACTTGTCACATCACTTTCCATCACAAGGTGTGACTTGGTTGTTGCATGAGGGTGGGTGTAGGTACTAAAAATGCCTTGTCAAAATGTGATTAGGGAAAGTAGCTGTTGCTCTGATCATAGCAACATGTAATGTTCATGAAATCTGTCAACACAGGTGACTGGTTTGACCACGGCTGAGCTTTCAAAGGTTATTTCTCCTTTACTGTGTTCCCAAGTAATGTTCTGTGAGTTCATCTGGGAGAGGAAACCTCTGAGTGCACAGTGCTTGGTGTGTGCTCACTGACTGGAGAAGCCCAGTCGCTTTTAGCATCAGATGCAGATGTGATAGGAGAGCTCCCTCATTTCCTGCAGACACACAGCTCACACACACTGTCACTGGGCTTCCCGCTACCCTTGGGTTTATTTCTCAACTTCTTTGGTTTAACTCCTGTTAAACCTTTGGCAGGAGGCCAAAGCTTCTTTTCTTCACTGGATCTGCTGGTGTATCAGACGAGATGGGAGCCCCAGTCATAAGCTCATCCACAGCTCATTCCAGAGATTAGAGATGGTCCCTTCAACTGCTCCTGGCCACCTTTGCATGCATGTTTGTTTCAGGGAACTCTTTCACAGTTTGTGCAAAGCCTAATGTTCAAATGAACACAAGTTTTCTGTTAGGAGGAAAAGGCTTGCAGGATTTGATGTTCTGCAGGTGTTAAAATGATCCTGCCCAAAGCTTTGGGTACTTTTGGGAAGGTAAAGGCTCTTTTGATCTCCCAGATTAACTCTGTGTTCAGGTGACTGTTCATGTGGGAGTTGGAAATAATGACCTCAAAACCCACCATTGAAATTGCCCATTACTCACTTTATTACAGAAGAATTTTGATTGCTGCTTGTTGCCTCAAGAGTGGTGAATGTGGGCAGCCATGTGACACTGAGCCAGTGCAGCTCCCTCCCCAGCTGCATGGGCACATGAGATGTTAAGGCACTGGCAGCACAGAAACAAACATATTCCCATGGCTGTCCTCCTCTGGGAAGCATACAGCCTTCAGAGGGCAAGTTTTGGATCTGTCCCAGGGTTTAGCAGTAAAATTACTGGGTCCATCTCATCTCGGAGAACTGAGGATTTATGTGAGAGGTAGAGGGAGCTGCTTTCCTTTTAACAGGTGAGAGACAAGAAGGACATTTCTGGGCTGAGCCCTCAGCTGTGGAAGGAAAGGCTGGCCTTGCTGGCTGATAGCTGTGGGCCTTCTGTTGGCTTTGAAAATGTAATTGTTCCCGTGTGCCTGGGAAGTTCCCAAGTCTGCACTGACACTCCCTGAGCAGTGCCTGCTGCTGACTGGGCTGTGCTGGCAGGCACATGAACAGCACCTCCAGCAGAGTCACTTTGGGTCACTCGGAGCATTTCTTCCTTTGTGCAGAGCACCGCAACATGCCCCAGGCTGATGCCATGGTGCTGGTGGCAAGGAATTACGAGCGCTACAAGACAGAGTCCCGGGAGAAGGAGCGGGAGGAGATCGCCCGGCAGGCTGCCAAGATGGCAGACGAAGCTATTCTGCAGGAGCGGGAGCGCCCACCCCCCATGGAGGAGGGTGTCAGAGGAGGTCACCCTCCCGGGATCCAAACTCTCTTGAACCTGCTGGCAGACAATCGCTATGTGACTGCTGAGGAGATAGATAAAGTCATTAATTACCTGAGAGACCGGAAGGAACGGTTGCTGCGGGGCAGCACTGAATCTCTGCAGGGTAAGTCCCACAGCCCCAGACAGATTTTCCTGCGTGGTTTGTGGTCCTCAGGGCTGGAACAGGAAAAGAGTCTTGGGACTGCAGAGGAGTTTGGGAGCATAATATCCTCATGTAGTACCTCATTTTACTGAGATGGATGTGTTGTTGCATGCCGTGAGACAATTTAGAGTATTCATGTGGAAGACCTTTTATGCTGAATTCTCTTAGGGCTGCAGCAGGACTGCCATAACTGGTTGGGCTGCTACGCTCAGTTCTCTAGAGTGGTTTGGGTTCCCAGAGCTGTGCAGCTGTGATCTGAGGGTAGATGTTTACTGATCCAGTGTCTTTGGTAGCTGTTTCATTAGTTTTCTTTAGGTGTCCCTTCAAGACCATTTGCAGAGCTTTAACCACCTTTCCTTTCTTTCCCAGCACCCATGTCAAGACAATCTTTGGGGGCACCTTCAGGATCATCACTGGGTAGTCAGTCCAACCTTCCAAGTTCTCAGGCTCATCAGAGTTCACAGCCTCTGGTCTCTACTCCTTCTGTTCCAGTGTCCTCTTCTACTCCTCAGCAGGAGCTTCAAGCAAAAATCCTCAGTCTCTTCAACAGCGGGGCGGCGGCGGCGGCGGCCGCTGTGGCAAACAGCGGTCCTGCGGCCTCCGCGGGCTCTGCGGGCAGCACTCCCAACCAGAACTTTGCTAACCTGGCCAGCGGGCAGCCCCGGCCAGCACAAATCAATGCTGGAAATTTAAACCAGGCTCAGCAGAGATTGCAGACTCCAAACACGCAGCTTCCTACCCTCCCGGGCCCTTCGAGAAACGCAGGTCCCAGACCTGGAGCTCCTCCACAGCCTCAGCCGCTCTATGGTCAGCACCAAACCCGCCTCCCTGCGCCTGGCAGCGTGCCCGCCCAAAGGCCGGTGTCTTCTGGTATCAACTTTGACAACCCCAGTGTACAGAAAGCCTTGGACACCCTTATCCAGAGTGGTCCTGCACTCTCCCACCTTGTGAGCCAAACCGTGGCCCAGGGGCGAGCGGGGTCCTCAGCCCAGCAACCGATGGGTGCCTACCAGCGACACTATTAGAGCTCAGCTGTTGGACCCATTCCCCTTCCCTTTGCCATTCCATACTTATAGCTGTTAAAGAATTCTCCCATCCTTGACCGGGGACAGATGCCCTGGACATGCATGTCCTCTCCACTCTGGCGAGAGCATACCCCCTGCAGCATTGCTGCCAACGGTTGCTGGCGCTGCCCTCCCTCTCCTTGGTCTGGTTAGCAATGTTTGGAGCAGAATGCTCAGTTTTCTCCAAGGCACGATGTGCTGAACTGTGTTGGATCATTGGTTGTCTTGTCCCATCCCAGAAGCTGCCACAGCATCAGTCCTACTGCATTTTCCTTATTCCCAGCACCTGGTGCACCTTCCCATTGAGGTGCAGTCTGGGCTCACTGATTGGTCTCAGTGTAGTTTTGGATCATCAGTTTTGATGAATTAGGGGACTGAACAGAGCAGCAAACTGACGAGCCTTGGACACCCACCAGTGTGGAATGGGCACTATTTTCTTTGGATTTTTTTTTTTTTTTTTAATAGCATATAAGCCATTTGGAAAGTCCAGTGATAGTGCTGGCAGCCAAAATCATGAAGCACATGCCTGACCACTGCTCAGTAACCAGGACTGTGCAGTCTGTCCACAGCTGGCCTGCCTTGTCCAGGCAGAGAGGCCGGTGTTCCTGACCACTCACAGAGACTGGCAGCTGTGGGCTGAGCACACATCTGCAACACAAGAACTTCCAGCCAAGGCAGAGATTTCAAACGGTCTGTCAATTTTCCTACAGTGAGTAATCAGTGTTAAGATCAACCTGGCAAATTTGATGTGTAAATTTCCTTTTCTTACAGTGTTTGGCACGTTGTTAGCTGCAGCCACACTGATGAGCTGCTGGCTCTCCCTGGGAACGCCTGTCACCAGCTGTTGGGGGCAGTGCTGCTCCATCAGACCTGTTGCTATTGATGGATGTTTGGTCCATCTGAGGAGGAGAGGCAGTGCCAAGATGTTCATACCATAATTTTAAACGTTTTTTCAACACTTTGGTGGCTGCAGCAGACAGTGCAGTGGTAAATCAGGCAGTGATTTCTCACCGTGTTTTTACTGGGAACATACTTTGATACCAGAACACAAAACATCACTTAGCTGTGTGGTCCTTCCCCATCATGGCCTTCTTGCAGTCTGTGGACTTCCTGCAGGGAACTGTGAGATACTAAGAAAGCAGTGGATTGAAGCAGAGGATTTTCTTTGTCCCAGGTGGTTTGTGTTGTAGCATTTCTTTTATCTCTGTGCTGTTAACAAAAGGACATTACTTTCTAATAAAAGTCAGAAAAGTTTCTTGTTGCATTTTTTGACACTTGAGTACTCTCAGAATACATCTTTTCACTGTTTGCTGTTACTCTCCTCTCCCACTTAAGCTGTGTGGAAGCTTCACACTGGATGCTGAGCAGAATGTGTGTGGACCTCACAGGTCCTGACTCTTGCACAGCACTGGGGTGGCCTCAGGCAGATGTGGTGTGGCACAGCCAGTGTGAGGAGTCCAGAACCTCTCTGGTGACAGGTGGTGGGAGGGGACAGGTCCAGGTCAGTGCCACAAGCCAGCGTGAGGTCAGGGCTGCCAGTCCCTGTGCCTTCAGCACTGGTGTCCCATGGCTTCGTGCTACGTCACCCCACAGGCTGAGTCTGGACAGCAGTGTGTCTGTCTGCTGTCTCTCCTCCTGTTAGGTCCCTTTCCCTACCTCTACAATCCTGCAGCCAGGTAGATCATTTGGTGGGGGGACCTGAAATCTTTGTGAGGTGAAATGTGGGAACTGCATCCCTTTGGAGAGGCTGTTCCTCTCCTTATGCTTTGCTTCCTCTGCAATCTGCACCCTGTCAGGGCTTGCTCCATGTTATTGAAATGGTGCAAAATAGCGTGGAGACCTGGAAGCAAGTGAAAAGTTCCCGTGCAAGTAGTGAAGGGTGTAATAAAATCATTTATTGCATTTTGTGCAGACAGGAGTCTAGAAAAATGAATACAGGTAAAGCAGTAAAGCAGTAACAGGGAGCATTCAACAGCTGAGGAGCCACTCCTCCATGAACACCTGCACAGAGAACATGGGGTCTGCACCGAGGCGGCCTAATGCACAACACTGAAACACACACAGAAATTAAATGCAAGCCTATTGGGGTTTTTTTTTTTTTTGGTTTGCAACCTGTTTTATTTACAAGGTTTTAAACTTAATTGCATTGCTCTGCACACAGATTCTCTAAAACACAAAGCATTCTAGGTCACTACATGTCTATTGAAATATTGCACTCGAATAAAAGTCACTTGAATGGACAGAGAACATCTAGCTACAGTGATTAAAAGAGTATTGAATGAACCGACTTTGTGATAACATTCATAACAAATATATTGCACATGTAGCACAGAAAGTGTTGTAACCAGCAGATCTCAGACCTTTCAGTCTTTCTGCTAGTTTTTAGTCCTGCTACACAGAGGAGGGTCTTGACTCTTCTAGTGCAACTCTTGCCTTTGTGCAGTCTCTTGTCCTTCTCGTCCGGCCACCGACCAGCATCTGCCCAGGCTGGATGCTGCCTGTGCTTCCTGTCCCTGCTGCCCTGTGGCTTGCTGCCTGCGTTGTGTGGTGGCCACAGCAACCTGAGCTGCCCTCCACAGTGACCTGAGCTGCCCACTGCCTCTCAGGGGCCAGGACTGCTTGGCCCTCTTGCAGCAGGGACTGGAGCACGTGCCACCAGCGCTGTGTGCTGGCCGAACACTCCTGCCGGCTGTGGCCACGCTCCAGCCCACCCTCCCGTGGGTTGTGCTGCTCAGTGCTGCTCCAGCAGCAGCCTGCCTGTAAAACAAACTGGGGGGTCAAGACCTTCCTGTCTGGAACAAAAACCGGACCGTGTCTGCGCATGTGCCAAGGAGGAACTTGCATGTGTACCAGAGGAGGACACTGTCTTCACCACGGTGGAGCGGCAGAAGGGTGCTCCATGGGGAAACTGAACACTCACAGAGGCCAAACGTGCAGGGCTGGGTTTGTAAACTAACATGCAGTGCTGTCTGCTAAAACTGGCCCTCTCCAGCCGACAGCGAGGGGACACGCTGTGCAATCCAGCTCCTGTCTTGCCACAGCCAAACTGCCTGGCAGGGGTGTGGGAGCAGCCCTGACTGTCCAGAGCTGTGCCCCTGCTCTTGCTGAAGGAAGGGGAAGGAGAATGCCTTTTTTCAGCAGTAGTGATGGAAAGGAATGGCCCTCCTGCTCCCTGGGGGAGCCGGGACCGTGGCTTTGCCGTCAGGGTGGAAGTGATGCTGAGGGGAATGGGATCCACTGGTGATGCTGGGGGGATGAAGCAAACCTGTCAGAAGTGTGCCCTGGCTGCTCTCACCGCTGCTCTGCAAATTCCTGGCTGCCCTGTACCTGCAGCCAATGGAGGAGCCTCTCACCTGGCGCTGGGAGGGTGGGTGCTGTCTGCAGGCTCAGCAGAGGCTGTGCATAACCTGTCCCTGCCCTCTGCCCTGTGCCATGTGCCAGGGCAGGAGGGGACCCTGCTCGCTGCCCCAGGCCCAGCAGCACGGGGGCAGCAGCCAAGCTGCAATTAGAGGGCAACTGCAGGGAGCGAGTGGCATCTTGTGAAGAGGCAGAGCAGCTGGCAAGTGCTCGAGGCCCAACAACATGGTGCTAACACATGAGCTGTGTGGGCAGGCTGCTGTGCCTCCCCCGCTGCTGCTGAAGTGCCTCAAATAATTTTGGGAGGCTGGAAACAGCCCACAAGCTTGTGTGTGGTGGTATAGGGCCAGCTCCAAGGGGTAGAGCAGCTAGACACTGGCAAATGCTGATTCCCATGGGCTGCCCTTCCCAAAACTAAAGGAACTTTTCACTTGCAGACCCCTACCTGCTCTTCTCACAGCTCCTGGGCTGCCGAGACAGCAGCTGGACCAGAAAGTGCTACCCTGTGCATCTGCACCACTCGTCAGCCCTGAGCTCCTGTGCTGAAGCCAGGTCTCAGCCCAGCCTGACAGTCCCCCTGTAAATGCTGAGCTGCCCATGCCTGTGGGAGCAGCTTCCACAGCAGTGTCTGTGACACAGACCTGCAGCCACACAGGCGCCGAGCTACCCTGGCAGAAAGTCTGGCTGTGACTGGGACTGCTCCTGGAGAGAAAGGAGGCACTTCGGGAGTGATGGAAATGTAGGAGCAAGGTATGAGCAGGCACAGATGTGCAGCTGGGGCTTGGTTTTGGTCTAGGAGTGTGTCCAAGTAGTATCTTACAACAAAAAAAAAATAAAATCCAACATCAAAAAACCCACTGCTTTTTATCCAAGCATCCCCAAATAGCTTTGGCCTGGACCTGGAGTAGAGGAGCTCTGAAAGGGAGCAGGGGCTGGAGTGGCCGGTGCAGGGGGGGTTTCCTGTTCTCAGGGAGGCAGGAGCCAAGGCTGGCAGGGGGTCGGGTGGGCAGGGAGCTGGGAGCAGTCAGGGCTGCCTGTGCCAGGCAGGAGGCAGCTGCTGCCTGGATGGACACCCGCGGGGATGCTGTAGCAGCACCCGCTCCCCCTGCCCCTGCTCAGTGCAGAGCAGCACTGAGGAGCCTCTGGAGGGGCTGAGGGGGCGAGTGCTTCAGCACAGGGGCTCAGCTCTGGCCAGGGACAAAGTGCTGCCCCAGGGCCCAGGCTGGCACAAAGCCGCCAGCGCTGCCGGGAGAGGGCAACTCTTAGCAGGCTGCACTTCGAGTGGAAGCTCAAATCTGCTGTGAAACAAGTTCAGAAAAGTCTGTGACTTCTTTTCCCTGAAAACTCTTAAGAAGCTAAATTGAGAAGAGAATAAACCTGCGACCTGGCCCTTTCCCAGGGGCTGCTGGTGGCCGGGGAAGGCTGCAGCCTCCACCACCACTCTGGAGCACTCAGTGAGACGGATGGGCTCCTGGTTTGTGCAGGAGCAGCCCGGCTCAGCTCCCCGTCCCTGCGGCCTGGTGCTAGCAGAGCCCTGCATCTCTCAGAATAGATATAGATCTCTATATATAGACTTCATCTGGTTCTATTAACATAAATATGATCACTTTAAAAATACACGTACTGTATTATGTACACTATGTACATGGGGCTGGGGCGGGCGCCAGCGGCACCCTGCTGCCCTCGCACCGCTTCCTGCGTGGTTCCTGGAACCGTTCACATTTGTTAAAAGCGCCTCAGTTTCTCTTCTGTGAGAGATGCTGGGGAGGGGGGGCGGGGGGAACGGCGGCGAGGGCGACCCTGCAGCTGCTGCCAAAGATAAGAGGTGTTTGATCTGCCCCGGGGGGCTCTCGGCTGTGGCGGGGCTGGTGCGGGGGCTGCCCTGGCCAGCCGGGTGAGGGAGTGTCAAGATGGGACAGCGGGACCCCTACAGCCCTCCCCCTCATTGTGACGTCTTGCTGGTCAGATCAGCAAACAGCCTTTGCATATGTTAAAAATACACACAGATCCAGACTGTCCTACAGCCCCCGGCAGCATCTGCGACTGCCTGGGGCCGCGGCCAGGGCTGGGTTAGCAGCAAAGCCCTGGGGAGCAGCAGGGAGTGCAGCGGGGCACAGGGGGGACCCAGACACATGTGCGGGTGCTGGGGCCAGCCGGACTGGCTGGTGCTGGGCCCCGAGAGCCCTCAGTTTAGTGCGGCGGGAGAGCAGGGCGGGGGTCCGGGACACCCCTGTGCCAGCCCAGAGCAGGCACCGGTGCCTCGGGGGTCCCCGGCTCACGCTGCACACGGCAGGGCCCCTGCGCGGCTCCCGACACCGCAGCTCCACACCGCGACCCCTGCGCAAGCACCTGGACAGCGGCAGGGAAGAGAGAGCCTGGAGTCAGGCAGGGGGACAGGGAGCACCCCCAGCCACCCTAGGTCAGGGCTCCTGCTCTCACGGCCTTGCTGTGCTGCAGCACCTGACCCCGCACAGCCGCCCCCCCACCCTCTGCCTCCTCCAAACCGTCGTGCTGCATCTCCACAAGCTCAGCCCGCGGTCTCCAGAGACGACGGTGCCGAGGCAGCGGCGAGGTGGGGCTGTCCGGGCCCGTGTCGGTGAGGGGCAGCGGGGGAGCAGCGCCCTGGGAGGCCGCCGCGGGCGCTGCTGCAGGCGGGGAAGGGCGCGTCCGGCCTGGGGAGCGCGGTGCGGCCTGGGGAGCGCGCTGCGGGCCTCGCTCTTCCCGCAGCCCCTCGCAGGCGGCGGGCACAGGGCACGGGCGCGTCCAGCGAGTCTGTGCAGGAGTAGCAGCACGGTGGGGCCAAGGTCCGTCTCGGCACAGCCGCCCTCCTGCCCGGCAGGGGCTGCAGCGGCAGTGCTGGGGCTGGCGGCGGGGCTGGCCCTGCCAGGGCAGGCGGTGGCGGCAGCGCCGAGCTCTGGTGCTCAGTCCGCGGTTCACTGTATATATTTATATATAAACAAGGACAGCAGTGCTGTGGTGTTGCAATGAGGAACAGCTGCTCTGGTGCTGGATGCTCCCGGAAGATCTGGTGCTGCAGTTCGAATGGAGAGATCAGGGGCACGGCCAAAGCCAGGAGAAGGTTCTGCGCACCGGCTGCCATCCGGCCTTCCCTCCTCCCCTCCGGGAGCGCGGTGCAAAGGGGTGGCGGGGCTCTCAGTGTGCAGACAAACCTCTCGCGAGCCGTCTTTCAGGAGTAGATGGTGATGACCTCCCGGCCCCCACCACGCACCAGGAGCACTCTGTCCAGATGCTCCGTCAGCACCTCCAGGAACTCCATGTCTGCACAGCTGTCAAGGAGGACAATCTTCACACTTGGGGAACATGGCGACAGCCCTGTGCCATCCCTGCCCAGCCCCAGCTGAGCCTGCAGCACTGACACCTGCACACCAGAGCCAGGAGCTGGCGGGGTCAGTCCCAAGCAAGGAGCCAGGGAAGCCCACCCTTGCAGGTGCTGTGCCATGGGGATGGTGACTGAGCCAGCAGATGGCTGAGCCCCACAGACTCTACCTGGGCCCCCATCATGTGCCACTGCACTCATGGGTGTAGGTGCAATGTCATGTGGTCCCAGCACCCATCACGTGCTGGAGGGGCAGGCTGGTGCCAATGACAGCTGCTGGACCCAGCCAGGTGCAGGAGGTGCGGGGGGTCCAAGCTCAGGAACTGACCTGTGCCTCTTGGCACTCGCCTAAAAGACCCACCAGTTTTGGGGAAGACATGGACCCTGGTCCCCCTGGCACAGAGGGGTTTTGATGACTGGCCCCACAGGAAGGATACAGTTCTCATCCCCTTTCCGGTTACGGGGAGGCCCTGGCATGTTCAGCAGGACCAGCTTGGCATCGTGGGACTTCTTCACAATCACCTCATTGAGCCTCACAGCCGTGTGCATCCTCCGCACGTCGGACTGGTTCCTGTGGGCAACAGCACGTGTGGGCACGGGACAGGCACAGCCAGCGTCCAGCCCACACCAGCCCCAAGGAGCCACAGGGCACACTGGCCTCCTGCCCTCGGGCACCGCAGCCTGGGCTGCAGCACAAACTCGGGGTGCAGCAAGCTGTGCCAGGCACTGCGCTGGTGACTCTGAGCCTGCACCGGTGCCGTGAGCCGCAGGGCCACGCACGGTGCCCATGGGCAGTGGCACCCACAGCTGCTCGGGGCCAGGCTGCGTGGGAGTGAGCAGGTGGCACAAGTGTCACCGTGGGTGCCTGTGCCCAGGCTTGCAAGGAGCTGCCGGCAGCATAGCAGGGCAGATGAGCGTGTGGTGCGGGCAGGGCACGGTGCACGGGGCTGGCAGCCAGAGCTGCCGTGTGCTGCCCGGGTGAACTGTCTGGCACCGCAGCTGTCACGGCTCACTGAGCCGCTCTCCTGCACAGGGGCAACCCCGCTGGCTCCCATCATGCTGCCCCATGAGCACAACCCAGCTCCCGCCACCCCAGCCCCGGCACCCAGCCAAACCCAGACTTACAGGTTCTCCCACTCCCTGCCAGGAACATGATGGGGTCGGAGAGAGAGACAGAGAGAGGGAGAGAGAGAGAGAAATGTGAACACCAGGTGGGCACCCCCATGCCCCACAGCACACCCAGCCTGGGCACCCCATCCCTTGCCAGCACAGTTCTACACAGGCACCCCTCCCCACTTGCCCCCAGCCCCTCTGCAAGGGCGCACTCAGAGCACCCAGGCTGCCTGACCACTCCAGGGCAAGGATCAAGCTGGTGCTGCCAAGGCCCTGCCTGCACCCACTGGCTGGGGCAGGCAGGGACAGCCAGGATCACAGGGCATGGGTGGGACAAGGTGGCAGCATGGGGGGCCGTACGGCTTCATGCTGAAGAAGTCTTTGATGCCCTCAGGGCTGACAGGGCTCTTGCTCTTGTTCTTCTCAGCAACGGACTTCTCCTTGGTCCAGGTGAGATGCACCTTCTCAGGGGCTGCCTCCACCTCATCACCAGGGGACTGAGAGCTGCTGGAGAAGGTGGTGGCGTTCTTGTCGTGGATTAGTTGGACCTGCAGAGGGAAGAGGGGAATGGTGGGCAGGGCCTGAGGCTAGCTACCTGCCTGACCGTGTCTTGGTACAACCCCTCACCTCCTCCTCTGGCTTCTCCTCGCCGTCAGCAGCCTGCTCCTCGGGGACGTTCAGGCGCAGGCGTGTGTTGGCCGGGTTCTTGCGCCGGATGGAGCCACGGGACTCATCCGTGATGCTCTGGATCTGTGTGAGAGGGGTCAGCCAAGGAAGTTGGGCACAAGAGGGCTTGGCTGGGCAGAGCCTAGCCTGAAGCCCATCAGAATGAGCACACAGAGCTGCAGGGCAGCTAGGTTCACATCAGATCCACCACAGGGGTCAGAGCCCACCCAGCCTGTTCTGCAGCCTCACCTCCCGCTCCCGCTCGTTCTTGGTGAGGTGCATTTGTTTGAGGATCTGGGAACGCTGCTCCATCACCAGCGTCTTCTCATAGGTGTAGGCAGAGATGTCACTCTCGTGCTATGGGGAGAACAGAAGAAATTTGGGGCAGGGTTAGCTGTACTACCTGCTCCCAGCATGGCCCAGTATGGTGCTGTGTCCCCCCATGGTGCTGTGTGCTCCATGTCAGGCTCTGTCTGGCTCCCATGCACAGCATCCCTGACTGCAGCACGTGCCCTGTTCCAGTACTCACCATCTCCACCACCTCCACCTCTGCGGTGATGCGCAGGTGGTACAGGAACGTGGTCAGGTCCTTCTTCATCTGGATGCTGTTGTCATCCATCTGTGCCACTGTGAAGATGCGCATCTTGCACTTACGCCACACCTGCAAGGGATGGGGGAGGCTTGGGCACGGCTCGAGAGGGACAGCCCCAGTCCCAGCCCCAGCCCCGCACTGCAGGGCCCAGCGCTGCGGGGCCCAGCCTACCTTGTGCTGCCGCAGGAGGAAGGGCAGCAGCATCAGCATCCCCCCATCGTGGACAATCCACCAGACGTCGATGTGGCCCTCTGAGAACCGCTCCTGGTTGCCCGGAAACATGGCAACATTCTTGGCCACCAGCAAGGCCAGGTGCCCAGCTGTGGTCTCTCGCACCAGCTCTGGGAGGGGAAGGGCCACGTCAGCCAGGGCAGCTTGCAGCCCCCCAGGCCCAGCAGTGCCCACCCTCCATGGTGCCTACCAATGAAGTTCCTCCAGGTCTGGTGGTCCTCCTTCTGGCGCCAGCTGCGGGGCCAGCCCACCAGCACCGTGTTGTGCTGCAGCCCCCCCAGCCCGCTGGACTGGATGAGGTGGGACATGCCATCCCGCAGGTTAGAGGAGATCACCACCTGACAAAAGCCCTTCACCTTCTCTGCTTCCATCAGGCGCCGGATGGACTGCAAGGGAGAAGGAAGTCAGAGATCCCAGGGCCTCGGGGACGGGCATGGATCACGGGCACAGCAGCTGCCGGGCACAACAGTGGCCCAACCCAGGCCAGATGAGGCAGAGGGTGCAGGATGTGGGGTACAGGGTACAGAATGGGGGGTACAGGGTACAGAATTGGGGATGCAGAGTATGGGGTACAGGGCTGTGAGATGCAGGGTGCAGGCTGTGAGGTGCAGGCTGCAGGTCCTCCCAGGGTGCCTGGGTCTCTGTGCCCCATGGCAGGCCAGTGGCTGTGGGGCAGGGGGGTGATAGCCAGTGAAGCGCAGAGCTGGCACACAACTCTGCTCCGTGCAGAGTGGAGGGTGTCCTTGTGCCAGGGCTCTGACAGGTGGCAGAGCAGCAATTAGAGTTATTTACTCAGAGAAATTATAACATGTCTGCATGGGAGAGAAACTGTTTGCTTCCAAGGGCTTAATCTCATTAATGTGCCGCCCCGCGGGTGCAGGGGGTGGGGAGTGCTCTCACTCTGGCGGGGAAAGGCTCATCTCCCACCTTGCCTGGCACCAGGGCCACAGAGACTGTGGTGAGGGTTGAGGCTGAGGAGTCCGCTCAGCACAGCAGCCCCTGGCTGGGCACTGTGCTGTGCTGTGACGTGCCATGCTGTGCCAAGTCTTGCAGCAGCTGGCCAAGACTGGGACCAGTGCTTGGCTGGTGCCAGCATCTCTGGTGTCTTGGAGGGGAAGAGGAGTCCAGAGGTCCCTGTGGTACTGTGAGCACCAGTGAAGCATGGAGTCCTCGGGCTCTGCCTGATGCCACTCGAAAGCTCCAGGGCCACCAACACTGGCCATGGGGCAGAAACAACCCTGGGCAGCTGTGGACCTACTGCTGGCACAGCCTGCCCCAGCGCAGGCAGCTCTCACCTCCTCCGCCCTCTGCGCCTGAGGATGGTTGTCCAGGAAGGTCCCTTCTAACACAGAGGCCACGATAGTGAGGCCCTTCCCAGCCTTGAGCTGCGACGTGAAGGACAGGAGCTGGGGGTGCACCACGTTCTGCTCCTGATCCCCACGGACCAGGACCAGCAGCTGTGGCCTGGAAAGAAGGTCCTGCAGTCAGTGCCCGCACCCAGCTTGTCCCTGCACCAGAACCCTCAGATCCCATCTCCCTGCCCAGCCCTACCTCCAGTTTTTGGTGTGCGGGGGCCCTTCCTCCAACCGCAGCAGGGCATAGCGGGCTGCACTCAGGGACAGGCCCCGGATCCCGTCACCCCACTCCTTCTCCGCCCTGCAGGAACCAGCAGCACGTCAGGGACGCCCATGGCTCTGGCCACAGAGCACCACGCTGGCACCCTGGAGCATCCTGGGATTCCAAGCAGCCCGGGGGGAGCTGAGCAGCCACACTGAGAGGCCATGTGGCCACGGGGGCTGGCCAGGACCTGCGGCATCGTGGCCTCCCTTACCCGCGGTACTCGATGTATTTGTAGATGAGGCCAGCGATCAGCATGGCCACCAGTGCGTAGTACCAGGAGCAGATGAACATCAGCGCCAGGCAGAGGCTCATGCCCAGGAAGGACAGGGTCCTGCAGAGGGCACAGAGCTGTCAGCGTGCCCTGGGGCCCCCACAGTGGGGTGTCCTGGGGTGTCCCTATGCTGTCCCTTCCCGCCCGGCTCACCAGTGGTAGTAGCGGAAGCGGGGCCGCCAGTTGGGCGTCCGCAGCAGCGTTTGCACCGCACACGCCAGGTTGACAAACATGTAGCACATGAGGAAGAACCTGCAGGAGAGAGCAGGGGGCTGAGTGGGTGCACTGTGAGGGACTGAAGTCTCCACACCTCCTGGCCCCGGAGTGGCCAGTGCTGGAGCACCACTGATGGACAGAGAAGCAGTGCCATGGACAAACCAAGCCTCAATGCTGGCCAAGGTGTGACCCCAGAGTTCCTGCAGGGCCCCCCTCTTCCCAGGCAGGGGCCAGGGCGGCAAGGGCCAGGGCAGCAGGTGCGTTCCCCCCTCTCCCCGAGGAGCAGAGACCCACACACGCCACCCGCTGCTTGTGAAGGTGCGGGTCGACAGCACGCTGCCTACATGGAGAGGATGGGAGCCACCTCGTCCAGGGAGGCGATCAGGATCCCGATCTCGCAGATGCAGGCTGTGAGCAGCAGGGCCCATGTCGGCTCCCCGTTGGCTTTGCCATGGCCAAAGACCTGGAAATGAGGGGAGAGGGGCGTGTCAGGCTCTGCAGTGCCCCGTAGCCCTGGGCAAGGGTACTCAGTGCAGCCTGAGACTGGACTCTCCCATATACCCAGCCCTGGCAGGAGCAGGGACTGGGAACACTGGGTGCCGTAAGCTGGAACGTGTCCCATTGGAATCTGCCAGGAAAGCAGTCCCAGGGCTGGCTCCTGCTGACAGCACAGTCCCGTTCCCGGCAGATCCCGTGGCTCGCCCCACACCCAGCACAGCAGCCCCTGTACCCCACCAGGGAGGAGCCCCAGCTCACAGCCTGGCCACAGCCAGCACAGAGTCGGGCACCCCGTGCTGGGGACGGACTCGCAGCCGGGGGACAGTGGCCCCTCCTGCGGCTGAGGGGACCGGGGAGGGGGCCGGGGCCGCGTGTCCGGACGCATTAGAGGGTGCGGGCGGAGCGAGCGAGAGCTCGGGCTGGGGCTGCCAAGGAGAAGGAGGAGGATAAAATTAGCCTGCTCTTCCCTGGGGGGAGCTGTCGGGTTGGATTTGGAGAGATGAGGTTGTGGGAACGCGTCTTCAGAGAGCAGATAAAATATGAAGCGGCACGGCAGCGGGGGGGAGGGAATTCTGACCTTTCCCGACACTCTCCTCCCACCGATACCGCAGCCAGAGCCACCACGGCCGCCCACCGCCGTGCCGGTGCCGGCGGGATGAGGGCAGGGAAGCGGGGCTGCTCAGGGTGGGGTCCCGCCGGTCTCTCCGTAGCCACAGTGGGCGATCGCGGTGGGGAAACACCGGACTCGGGGGTCACCTACCCTGAGGAAGGGTACGATCCCATCCCTGGAGATGGCTTGCAGGAGGCGGGGGGCTCCGGTGAGACTCTGCAACCCAGCCCCACAGGTGGAGAAGAACGAGCCAATGACAATGACCCATGGGGACGGCCACGCCAGGGTGCCAACCACCAGGTTCCCGTTGACAGCCTCACCAAACCTGCGGGGCATCAGCACCACCTGCAGCTCCATCCCATGGCCGAGCACCTCCCAGCCCCCCACAACAGCACCACTCTGGAGGGATGTGACACGACTGGGATGTTGACTCAAGGGGTGAGCAATGGACCAGGCTCAGATCTGTGAGGGATCTGTCCTCATCCCTGTCCTGTCAGCGTGGCCAAGGACAAGGACAGGTGTGGGACAGGACTCCTCGTCCCTGTGCCAGGGAGGGCAATGATGATGCATGCAGTTGGATCCTGTTTGTGTTGGTGCTGGCGACCCAGAAGTGTCACCTGCCACGTGCGGTGAGCAGGGCTGCCCCAGATAGGCAGGAGCACAGACAGCCCTGCCTGTTGACAAACAAGTGGCTTTCTGCAGCCCCGGAGGGGGAGGAATGCAGCAAACATGGATGGCTGGGATGCACACAAGCCCCCAGTGCCTGTTACATGCACCAACCCCCCTACCTGGTTACACCCACCAGCCCCCCAATGCCCCTATGTCTGCCCAGTGTGTCCTGGTTGCAGCCTTCCCCACACCTCTGTCTGCCCCTGGGGCTGCTCCTGCCCCAGCCCATTCTGGGGGGCTGCTACACTCTCCATGCCCCCATGGCCTTGGGACACTCACTTGTCACGCAGGACGACCCCCTCGATGCATGCTCCAAAGAGGACAACAGAGCTGATATCTGCCAGGTAGTCAAGGAGAGCCAGGAGGATGCAGAGTCCTGCCTGCCCAGCCAGGGGGTGCTGGGGCCCTGCCCCAGCCCAGTGAAGCACCCAAGCTGACCTGCCCTGCAGAGCCCACGCACCCTCAGCCCCACAGCCCAGGCTCAGGCAAGCCCTGAAGGATACAGACCGCAGAGGTGGTGGCAATGGCCAGGATGGTGCCCGTGGGGATGGACTTCTGTGCATCCCGCAGGTCTCCAGAGCGGTTGGAGCCAGCCATGATGCCTGGGGAAAGAGGGGATGGAGTCAGGGGGAGCAGAGCTACAGCCCATACCCGTCCCAGATACCCTCACGCCTGGCACCGTGTGAACCCTGGGCACAGCAGGGCACGGCTCGGTGTGCGCCAGGATGGGAAGCAGCCCTGATGGACAGGAGAGAAGGTGCTGCTGCGGCTTGGGGTACCCAGCCTGCTCTTCTCACCCCCCCAGCACTGCCCCCCCTACCCCAAACCGCAGTCTGAGGCCACTCAAGGATTAGGCTCAAAAGCTCTCAAGTGCCTTGTCTCATTAGCCCTTAATTAGCTCAAGCACGGACGGTGGCCGCCGCAGGGGCAGGGACAGGGTCCAGCCCCGACGTTGCTCTGGGAGGGCAGGAGGTCACGCAGGGACACGGCCGCACAGGCGGGTTCGCCACAGCCCCAGGGATGACCCCAGGGCCCGCGGCACCGGGGGACAGGCGTTCTGCAGAAACCGGCACCTGCCGGTGAACGGCAGCGGGAGAGAGGGCGGCGGAGGCCGAGCGGCTGCCGGGGACCCCGCAGCGCCGGACCCTCCAGCGCTCGCCATGCCCGGGGCAGCCCGGGGGCTCCCGCCAGGCTTGTCCCCGGCGGAGCTGCAGGGCAGCCCCGGAGGCTGCGCCCCCCTCGGCTCCGCAGCGGGCCTGGGGCGGGGGGGCTCCTCTGCCCCCGGAGAGCTAAAAATACCGAAGCGGCGGGACGTCAGCGCGCACCGGGCGGCACCGTCAGATCTGCAGCGCGGGCGGCTGCGGGGGAGGCGATGGCGACCAGCCGCCCCCGCGACGCCGCTGTCACCGCCGCACCCAGCGCGGGGGTGGCACACGTGGGGCTCCCGGAGCACGCCCGGCGGCACGTGCCCGGTGTGCCCGCGGCTCCCACCTGTCACCGAGGGGAAGTAGATGCCGACGAGCAGGGTGAAGTAGGACGTCATGTCGCTGAAGACGTAGGGCTGGTCCATGTCCACTGGGGTGTCGGGGGAGCTCACTGAGGGCAGCCCCCGCTTCTCCACGATCACGCCCTTGGTCAGGTATGAGCTCCAGAGGTTCTCTGTGAGGAGGGAGGAGGACGGGCAGTGCCTCCAGCATGAGATGCCTGCAAGCCCCCATACCCAGCACAGCATCCCCACCCCACTGGGGTGGAATGGAACTGGGGGGTGTCTGGTTCTCCCACCCCTTCCCTGGCCTCACTGAGCAGCCACCTCTGCCAGCACACGGGGCCGCGGGCATCCAGAGGGTGAGGGTGGCAGCACAGGTGGGCAACCAGAGCAGCTTCATACTGCTGTTGGCAGCGTCCCCACAAGATACTGGAGCAGCTGACATGGGATTGCAGTAGCAAATAATTAAGAGGGTAATATAATTAATGCTGATCAACACAGGTTTAAGGGAAGTGGATCGTGTCAAAGTAACTTGATAATGTTTTTGATGGGATTATGAGTGCGGGGCTGATGTAACAGGCTTAGCGTCCCTCCGTGTGCTGCTTTGGCCGCAGATCGCAGGGAGAAACTGGAGCAGTGGAGAGCAGCCAGCACCGGGCAGGGCGGGCAGAGGCAACTGCCCTTGGCATGTCACTGCCGGGGGGCTGCAGAGAGGAGAGCCAGCCCTCAGCCCCCGGCACTGAGCCCCCTTCATGGCTGCTCACAGGTGGCAGACGGGGCTGGCAACCCCCACTGGCCTCGCCTGTCTCATCCTCCCTGAAACGTTGTGTTTCTCCCCACCCCTCACCTAGGGCACAGCAAGCCCCAGTCATCTCTGCCAGGGTCAAACTGTGCCACCTGTCTTAAGATGCTGCTGGGCCGGTCACCCTTGTCACCAGCCATCCCAGAGTGGGGTCCTGGCTCTGTCCCAGTGCCCCCAGTGCAGGAATGTTTGCTGCCTGTTGCCCTGAGAGAGACCAGCTGGGTGGGTGGGGGTCTGCACCCCCTCCCCAGCAGCACCATTGCCAACAGGAGCATGTTCCACCCAGCAACCAGGAACTCCTTATCTGATCCAAAAGACCCAGAGTGCAACATCTCTGGGAGGCTCCCAAACACCCTGTGACTGTGCTCCACTAATCACCATCACAGCTGCAGCCCTGAGCACCACGTGCTTAGCTAAGTCTGACCTCCCATGCCCGTGTCCACACAGACACCAGGGCAGCTCCACAGCCATCAGGAAGGACTGATCCTGCTCATGGCTCTGCTGCTTTCCTGAGTTCCAACAACCACTCCAGCATGGGGGTCTGCAGACACCCTCTGAATGTGGCACAGAGCATCAGCCTCTGCCACCCACTGCTGAGCATGAGCACCTAGCAGATATATCAGCATCTCCAGAAAAACAGGTCATAAGTGGCTCCTCCCAGCAAATTCACGCATCTTTCTGTGGTCCTGGCCACTCTCCCAGCAGGGCAGTAGCCAGAGTAGCTAAGTGGCCCCAAGGGGTGATCACTTCTCTCAAAACCTCAAATCGATACCAGCCTTTCCAAAGGCCAAGAGGAAGCAGAGGGAGGATTTATTCCTCCCCAGCCTTTGGGCTTCATTCTGAGCCACCCCACTGGCTGACACAGACTGCATGCAGGTTGCTGCAGCACCCTGCTCTGTCACCCAGTGCAGGAGTGTGTCCCACTGCCCAGCACAGCATGAGCACAGCTCCCTCTGCCTCAGGAGCAGAGCAGCCCCCAGCAGGGATCTCCCACATGCTCTCCCACCTGGACCCAGCACCGTTTGCCCCCACAACACCTGGCATGGCTGAGGAGCCATGCTTAGGATGGCCTCCCACAGCACACCTCCACCAGCCCTGCTGGCAGAGCTGCCCACCCGGCACAGCCACTGCCCCACCACAGCTCCCTTGCACCTCCTTCTCCATGCTTCCACTCCCATGCCTTCATGCCCATGCCCCATTCCCATGCCTCTGTTGGCATGTGCTCACCTTGGATGAGGCCGCTGGCAGCACCAGGGATGCCCTCGATCTCAGTGACGTTGTTCATGGTGAAATACTCATCGCAGGTCGCATTGAGGAAGCGGGAGGTGCAGAAAAGCTCCCAGAGCTTGGAGCCAACTGTCTCGTTCCCCTCCACCACCATCTTGGTGCAGAGGTCGAAGCCGTGGCGTGAGAGGGTCCTGTTGCCCAGGAGGCAGATCCTGGGGGGACACGGGCACTCAGCACTCGGGGTTTGCATGCCCCAGCCCTGGTGCATCCCTGCAGGACCTCGTACTCACGGGAAGCTTGGTGGGTCAAAGGCTGATTTGATGACACCAGCGTAGATGGCGAGGATGGAGAGGATGACACAGCCCAGGAAGACCAGGGCAAATTTGTTGACATACTTGACACCCACGAACACGACGGTGGCCATGCAGGTCAGCACACAGGTGCCGTACACACGCATGTTGTTGAGCATTGCAGCTGCCTCCCCACTGGCATCCTCTGCCTTGAAGATGGCCATGGCTGGGAAGATGTAGGCCTGGGAAAGAGTCACAGCATCACCACCTGGCTAACAGCTTGCAGAGGGGCCCCAGAAGAAAGGTCCTTCAGGCCCCCTGCCCTGCCATGAGCTGAGCCCATGGCACTGCACAAGGCAAGGACCAGGTACCTACCAGCAGGATTTCGATGGTGCCCAGGATGTACATGGCACCGGCAAAGGTGGTGCCCAGGTAGAAGCAGAGCCCTACAGCACCACCAAACTCAGGTCCCAGGGAGCGTGAGATCATGTAGTAGGAGCCACCCGCTGTCAGAGAGAGCAGAAGTGGGTCCCAGCCAGACCCCAGTGACACCCTCAGCCCTGCCAGGTATCCCAGAGAGCAGACTGGAGCCAGGATAGCCATGGGCCCTGCTCCAGCACTGTGCAAGATGCAGAACAGCAGGAGTGACCACACTGGCAGAGTCATTCCCCAGCAGCCAGGTGCAATGGCCAATGGCACAGGTGTTCCCTGGACACCAGACAGGAGCTGGAGCCCCAGGGACCTGGGCCATACCCTGCTCCATCCTCCCAGAGGAGCCTTTAGAGCTGGGCTGCCAGATCAATGGTCCCGCTGCGGCAGCAGGATGATAAATAGCTTTAATTACACCCCGTGTTGGGCTGTCAGTGCTGTGCCCAGCCTGGCGCAGCTCACGGCTCCCCAGGGCTCTGCAGGGCTGCCGTGGTCCGGGGGAGGCAGCCAGGGCACCCACCGGCCAGAGCCCGCAGTGCCTCCTGTGGGGCAGAACCCACACACAGCAGCGTCCCTGTGTCCGGCGGTGGCAGAGCCCATCCCATCGCCCAGCCCGTGGCACTCAGCACGCCCTGCTCCCATCCTCCTGCCGTGTGTCTCCCGGCTCCCCGCGGCCTCGCCAGTCTGGCGGAGGGAGGAGCCGCGGCTGGCGGCTCTCGCTGCCATCTGCACCTCGCGGCTTTGGGGACGGGTGGCGGCTCCGCGCTCCCCCGGGCCGTGGGGATCCCGCGCGGGCTGGTGGCAGAAGGCTGGGGAGCGGCTGGCAGCCCCGGGGGATGCTCTCTGGGAAAAGCCCCTGCAGGCACCCCACCCGGCAGGGACCAGCTGCCCGTGGCACAGCATGGAGGCGGGCTTGGCTCTACCTGGCACCACACCGTTGGTGGCGATCGCACTCATGGAAATGGCCGTCAGCATCGTCTGCGGGAAGAAACACAGTGTGTTCAGGAGCTGGGCAGAGGGACAGGGGAGTGAAGGGAGAGCTGGGGCCATGCTAGGACATGGGGCCTCTTGAGGCCACGCTGAGAGGTGCCACAGGGCAGGGATGCCCAGGGAGGATGAATGGATGGATGGATGGATGGATGGATGGATGGATGGATGGATGGATGGATGGATGGATGTGTGGATGGGCAGGCAGGGCTGCTGGCTGGCAGCACAGCTGACAGAGCTGAGCCCTTGGAGGGGCTGGCAGCACTGGGGTGGCTCAGGCTGTCCAGGATACTGGACAAGGCTAGACTTCCCAGCCTCTGCCCTGGGGTGACTGTCCTAGCAAGGTGGCTCTCTGCATGGTACCAGAGCAGGGGACCCCAGCACACCTCCCTACATGGCAGATATAATCTGGGTCATCATTTAAGCACCATTCCACTGCTGATTCCTTTGGGAAACTGAAGGCTTTTCCTTGCTCTAAGTGGGGCAGGAGCTGGGGCAGGGGCAGAAGCAGGGGCAGGAGCAGAGCTGGGGCAGGGCATGGTGGGCTGGCAGCTAGTGCACATCTCCATAGTCCATCCAGCCAGACTGGTGACCTCAGGCCATGGGCAAGGCTAGTGAAGGCTTATCTGGCTCCAAAACTCACACAGGAGCAGCAGAGGAAGACCATGCAGAATGACTCCATGATGCCAGCGATGCCCACCACCCAGGTGAGACGCAGGAAGAGGATGACTCCAAAGATGTTCTGAAGGCAGGGCAGGTAGACACCCATGAAGGTGCCCATCCGTGGGGCCTGTTGAGGGAACAGCAGTTACCAGGGCTCAAGGGCCTGGCTGGCAGAGGAGCAAGAGCAGCCAGGAACCCAGGGCAAAAGTGCCCCTGGTTGAGGCGAAGGGGTCCCCTGCTCCCAGAGCAGTCTACGGCCTGGCACTACACAGGCAAGGGCTGGAGAGGGAGGGAAGGTTACCTCCCCGCTAAGTCCTCACCTGCACCGGCTTCTTCTTGCCTCCATCATTGTTCTCAGCCTCCTCGTGCTCCCTGCTGCCCTGTGGCAGGTTGGTGTAATTGGCCAGTCCACTCAGCAGGGACGAGACCATCGGGCTGGTGTCCATCTCCTCCTGTGGAAAGCAGATCCCAAGTTGTGAGGACTGTCCCCTGGGACCCCAGCCAACCCCAGGAGACCTCACCAGATGCTACCCCACTGCCTGTCCCTCCAGGAATGGCTTTGGCATTGTGGCAACCCTGGCCTGGGGCTCTGGCATGTCCCAGTGCCCGGGGTGCAGGTTGGATGCTGTGGGACAGCTGCCTAGCCCAGCTCCCTCCCCGTGCCCGACTGCCTGCATGCCCTACCTCGAAGAGGGCCATGTTCTTGCCATCATACTCCTTGCCCTTCTCCAGGTCCGTGCTGTTAATGAAGGGGCTGCTCTCCTTGGGATTGCCATCGCCTGCAGAAACACCACTGAGTCAGTCAGGCAACCCCTGCTCCACCCACACATGCAGAACATCCACACCACAGGGTCACCGCTGTGAGGGGTCACGGCTGCCCGTGGCTGCCAGGAGAGCTGCCGGGGCTGTGGGCACCATGCTCACGCCCAGACCCAGCACAGGCAATGCCAGGACCCATCCCAGACCCCGGCATCACCTCCCACGCCGCACACGGGCAGGGGCTGCCATCCCCAGGAGCACACGCTGCCCTGCCCGGCCGTGCTGACACGTGGGCCCGGCGGAGCGCATCCACGCAGAGAGGCGAGCAGAGTGCATCGGGGGCAGCCTCCGGCGGCACGCACGGCAGCAATAACTCACGGCACGGGCTGCCCGCGGGTGAGCGCGCCGGGACTGCCCTCAGCGCTGCGTCCGCGGGGCAGGACCTGGACGGCTGCTCAGCATCAGCACAGGGGATGGTCCCGGCACAGTGCCTGGGAGCGGGGCGGCCGGCCAGGTGTCTGGTCCTCCTCCTAGACATGCGCCACAGGAGTGGGGGCCACAGGGCGGGAGCTGACATCATTGAGGGCAGATGATGCCCGGGGCAGTGGAGCCACCCACAGCAGTGCCAGGACCATAGAACTACCAGGACAGGGGCCACAGCCACTCACTGCATTAAGGACCTAGTGCAGAAGAAACCTGGAGTTGGCTTAACAGCGATGAAAACAGCTGAGCTGCAGAGCAGCAGAAATAAATCAAGCTGGAAATGGAGCAGCAGTAAGGATGGCGCTGCTGGAGCAGCACAGCTCCAAGCTGCAGAAGGTCCAGAGCAGAGACGGACCAGGAGGCAAAGGACACAGTCCTGGGCAGAGCAGCTGAGGAGGCACCCATGGCACGGGGAAACCTGGGCAGCCAGGCTAGTCCCCAGCCCTCAGTGGGGGGAGAGAGGCTCCCTGCCACACACCCATCCCACCACAGCCCTGCAGCCAGAGCAGCCACACTGCCATTGGCCACCGCACTGCTGGGCAGGTTGCCCACATGGGCAGGGTCACAGACCAGCTCCATGCTTTGGGACCTCCCCCTCCACCATCCTTCAGCATGGAGCCCATGAGTGCCCTGGGGCAGATGTATGATACCCTAGCAGTGTAGTCACCCACTCATGGTGGTGGCCACAAGACAAACCCTGAGACCGTTTGGAGCATCCTGGCCCTTTGAAGACCGCCATTCTCCTGCCAGTTGACTCATATTCGGGATCCTGGAAGCCCGTGTGCAGCAGTGATTCACCATCTGCAATTCCCTGGCAGACAGGGTGCTCCTGGCTGACCAGGAGGTGAAGCCTCAAATGCTACAGGTGACACAGACCTGCGGGCTGGCCCCAAACTCCCACCATCCCTGGGCTCCTCCAGCCTGGGGCAGCAGGGCAGCAGTGTCCCTGAGGGCACAGCCAAACACCGAGGCACAGCCCACAGGCTCCTCCTGTGCAAGAGTGGCCACGGCAGTGCCACCGGGACACACTGGCCCACAGGCTTCTCTCCAGAGTCCCCTTGGACACACACCCAGCACCTCAGGTTGCACCACTGCCATGTGCCTGCCCTGCATCTCCCACAGCAGATCTCATCACGAACCTCATGCGCACCTTGCTCTGTATTTGGTCTAAAGCCCCACTGAACCCTGCTGTCATTAGATAACAGCAATGGTGTGAGCTGGCAACCACCCACTCACCACAGCTCTTGCCCACCTGCACCAGCCCTGGGGACCACACTGATGTGAAACGTCAGCCACGCTGACATGACACCCTCCAGGCTGATGCTGTGGCCACCCCAGTGAGGTGACACAAGGGTGCAGGAGCAGGGGTGGCTGGAGCTCACCTCCCCCTTGGGGCTGGGTGGCACCGGGGGACACGGGCAGCTTGGCAGGGAGACGTGCTCGAAACGTGGCAAGGCTCTGGGACCCCTCCGGGAGAACGGAGCCCGCGGGGGCCTCGCCTCACCGCCTGGTACCCAGCCGACGACATCACCGTGCAGGTTTCCATGGCAACGGCGAGCCACGGCCGCCTCGGCTCCCGCTCTTATGTAACGGCGCAGGCAGCCGGACGCTGGCCCCACATGGCACCCGCGCCCCGGCCCGCCGGCGCCTGAGGGATGGCGCGGCCGGAGCCCGGCCCCAGGGCACCCCGAGCCCACGGGACTGCCCCGCTGGGCTGCACACGACAAGCGCCAGCGGCACCCTGGGGTGCCCGAGCTCCAGTCCACGGCACCGCAACAGCACCCACAGCTCGCAGCCCCTCCGTCCCCACCTCTGGCCAGCGCTCCTCAGGCCGGGGCCACGGCCCGTGCTGACATCGCCCAGGCTGCTGGGGCTGGCCCGTGCCGCAGGAGCCCCTCGCCTGGGGATGCTGCTGCGAGCACCAGCACCGGGAGAGGCCCCGGGCTGGCGAGCATGAGGATGCAGCACGGCTCGGGAGACTCTCAGTCTCCCACGTCGCTGCAGCCCCACAGACTGGAAGGAGTTAAGCACCAGGGCGCGGGGTCCCAGGTGACAAAGCACTCCCGCTCCTGCTCCTGCTCCTGACGGAGACCAGACGGCCGCAGCGGGGCTGGTGCAGCCTCTCCCCGGTAGCTGCCTCAGACCCGCGGTCTGAAGTCAGGGGCAGCCAGGGCAGGCAGGAGCAATGCCCCCGGCCCTCACCTGCCACTGCCACGGCCAGCCCTGCCCGGCGGCACAATCGGGGCGCTGCCTCCCAGCCCTGGGGACACGTGGGACACTGCCAGTCCCAGCAACGCCCACGGGGCTGCCCCTGCCCCGCTCCGCCAGAGCGGCGCAGGGCCGGAGCGCTGGACAGGGCCAGCAGCCCCGAGGCCAGCAGCAGAGCCGGGAGAGACAGTGTGAGCAGAGCAGAGCCGAGCCGAGCCGTGCCGTGCCAGGCTTCGATCCCGGCGCTCAGCCGCCCCCCTCCCCAGGGATCACTCAACACGAATCGGCCTTTTAATTTGCTGCGGCGGCTGGAAGGGCTGGCAGCGGGATCGCTGGCAGGAACCCGCAGCCCCGCCGTGGGCACCGCGCAGCCCCACTCTCAGCAGGGCTTCCACCAACCTGTCTGCCCGGGGCAGCCCAGAGCAAAGGCGGCAGCGCCAAAGGACCGTCACAGCACCCTCGGAGCCCCCCAAGGCAGGGCTTAGGCAGCAGCACCAACCACAATTTGATCTTCTAATGGCTTTTTACTTAGCCCTAAATTGGGTTGGGAAGCGTCATGCCCCTTATCCCAAATCCTCCCTAATCGCTTTACACGGCACAGGGCACTGAGCACTGGCTGGGGTAGCCCCAGCAGCCACCCCCCACGGGTTAATTAACCGCAGCTGCTGCCAAGGTTGCTGCCCGACCAAGGGCCCGTGCCCTCCGCAGCATCCAGAGCTCAGCGAGCCCCAGCCAGGGATCGGGCACCAGGGCTGCGGCACTGCCAGGAGGTGCAGTGGATGAGGGGGGCCATGGCGGGGACAGCCCCGACCTCAGAGCCCTCCGTGTCTCCGTCTGTGCTCCTGCACAGGGCTGCTGACGGCTCCGGAATCCCCTGCGCCACCCCCACCCCGATCCCCTCGGCCCCAGGAGCAGCAGCAGTGCGACGGCTGCTCATGGCTCTAGGGATGGCCTGGGGCTCCCCTGCAGGTACACAGGACACCTTGACGTTTGCCACAGGACACCTGGACTCCCGGGGCTCTGCCTGCAGCAAGGGGCACCCCAGGGTGACCCCAGCAGGCCAGCGAGCACATGGGTGAGCACGTGGCCCTGGCTGATGTCCCCAGCTGCTGCCGTTTTGCAGGAGCTGCTAGCCAGGGAGGCCACGCTGCTGTTCTGTCACCTCCGGCTATCAAGGGGACTTGGCTGTACACACACTGCCTGGCCCTGGGCTGTTGGCCTGGGGCGCCTAAGGCAGATGGGGATGGCCAAGGTATTCTTATGGCAGTGGCATCTCTGCACCCACCCATCTTCCTTCTACCCTGCACAGGAGTGTCTGACAGCTGCTCTAGGGAGGGCGACCCTTGGAGAGGCCACACAGCCCTTGCAGCCCCACTGAGGCAGAGATCACCGATGATCAGAGCAGTGCTAGCTCGTGCTGGCAGCGTCACAGCAGAGCCACTCCAGCTGCAGCGTGCCAGGGGAGCAGGGGTGGGGGTCAGGGGTGGGATGGTGGAGGAGGATGCCCCCATCCCAGGGCTGCATTTTCCCCCTCCAGCCAGCAAGCACACCCGGTGGCCTTTTGGGCTGAATTCCTTCACAGCCTGACCCAAATTGGACCAACTGCTACTTCAGACCTATCCTCTTCCTTCCTAAACCCAGGATTATCCTCCCTTTGATCAGCCGGCCCTGCAGCGCAGGATTTCCAGCACAGGCGTTTTGGCTGGCTGCATTTAAACAGCTTCCCAGATTCTCCAACAGTCCAAGCCCTGCCTTGGAAATGGCCATGGACACAAGTTCCAGCAAAGCTCCTGGTCCTGGATCTGGGCTCCTCAGGCATCCCAGTGCCACCGGGCTGGGTGTCAGCATGTCACCCTGCAGTGGGGCTGCGGCTGACATCCCAACACCCCGACCAGAGCAGTGCACGGTGCCAGCCCGGACACTGCAGGCAGCAGCCCTTTCTGCTCCCCGTCCAGCCCTTGTTGGGTTGCTGGGGCTGGAACCCTTCCAGCCACTGTCATGCAGCTCGTGCATGCTGTCCAGAGCATGGCCTGAGTGGGGACACTGATGACTTTTCTGACAAATAAGGCCTAAGTGGCACCCAGAGCTTCAGTGGTCGTGCTGGGCTTGGCAAGTCGCTGGACAGCCGGCACTGGAGCAGCCAGGACATGTGGAGGGGGCCACTGGCATTTAACAGCTTTGCTACCTGAAGGGTTTTCCATGGTCCCTGCAGACAGATCTCATGATGGGAGTTCAGCTGACCCTTGGCATTGGGGGACAACCTGCCCCCCCCAGTGCAACCACCCTTGTCACAGGTGTGGGGAGCTCTGCTGAGCCCCTTCCTACAGACAATCCCTGCTCCCCCAAGTCCCCCAGGCCCCTTCTTCTCCAGCCCTTCACCCGCTGTCCCACAGGGCAGCATCTCACCAGGCTCAGCTCCAGGGACAGTCTGCCTGGTCCATCTGTAGTGGCACTGTGTCCAGCCCTCCTGCCAGACCCCAGCATGGCTGCACCGCCTGCTGCCACGCCACTGGCACTGCCGCGGTGGAAATCAGTGAGTGGGAGAGATCCTGGTGCTGCAGAGGGCAAGGGGAGGGCAAGTGCCCAGGGAAGGGCACGGCTGGGGGCCAGTGCGACAACCTCAGCCCAGCAAGGTGCCCCCAAAAGTCTCCTGCCAGCCCTGACCTTGAGCAGAGCCGCAAATAAACAAGCAAATAAACAGACTGGGGTCGGCAGAGCAGAGGAATACACAGAGCCTGTGTGGCTGTGCCCAGAGCCCCACTGTGGGCAGCCGGGACCCCCACAACCACTGCCATAGCCAGCCACACGCTCCCGGCTGGGGCTTTGGCAGACCCCACGAGGGGACCTGGAGAGGAGACTTGACGTTGTCTGGGAGGGTCAGAGGGGCAGCGCAAGTCCTCCTGTGCACACACTGCATCCCCCTGGCTGCAGCCCACCCCCGTGCCCGGCAGGAACACTCACAAGAACGGGGCCTGTGCTGCCTGGCTGCCCGGTGCTGGACGCGGCCCCGAGAGGAACGGGGACCCTCGCACAGCTCGGTAGTGCCGGGCGCCGGGAGGGGCTGAGGCCAAAGCGCCAGCAGTGACGGGGCTGCTGCGGGGCCGAGCGGCCCCTCGGCGGCGGAGGACAGCGGCCCTGCGCCAGGGCTGCAGCGGGACGGGGCACAGCGCAGCACGGACTGCACCGGACCGGCTCCACAGGGCTCACTTTGGCTCAGCTGGGCTCGCTTCGGCTCGTTCGGGCTCGGCCCCGGGACGAACGGCTCCGGCGGCCCCGGAGCAGGGCCCGGGCGGCCACTTCAGCACCGCGGACAGCGGCGGCGGCCCCGGGGGGTGGCGGGAGCGGGACCGGTGCGGCGACTGGCGGGGGCTGTCCGGGAAGCGGCGGGGCCAGCCCCACAGGGTCGCCCGGAGCACAGCAAGCAGCCCCCACCCGGGAGGAGGCTCCTCGGTAGCCCCGCACGGCTCGGCCGCACCGCCGCTTCCCGGGGCTGCCGCAGCGGCGGGAGTGCGGCCGGGGCTGCGCGGAAGCGCCGGGAGCGGGAGCATCCCCGCACCGCCCGCCGCAGCCCCGCGGGGCCGCCGGCCGAGAGCCGCCGTCGCGGCCGGTGTCTCTAGGCCGGGCTGTCCCGCTGTCCCGCTCGTCGGTGCCGATGCCGGTGCCTCACCTTGGCTGGCGCCGCCGTCGCCGTCCTCGCAGTCGGTCAGGTTGTTCAGCATGGCGCCGGTGCCGCGGCCGCTCGCTGCCGCCGGAGCTGGAGCTCTCGCTCCGCAGCAGCCGCGTTCCCGCGCCGCCCCCCGCGCCGGTGGGAGGGGGCTGCAGTGCGGAGGCGCCCGGGCTCACGGCTCACGGCTGCTGCCGGCGGAGCCCAGCCCGGCCGCCCGCTTCATCACGTATGCGGGAGGCATTGCCCCCGCCGCGGCGGGGAGGGGGGGGGCGCGGCGGCGCGGGGGGGCACAAAGACGAGAGAGCGGAGCGGGGCCGCCTCCCGGCTGCGCCAGGCGTGGGGGGGAACTAGGGCAGCGCTGCGGGCCCGGCTGGTGCGGGCGGGACGGGACGGGACGGGACGGGACGGCCCCGCAACCGCACCGACCCTGCACCCGGCCCGGCCCCGAACCCCGCCTCCAGCCCCCGCACTCCGCACCGGCCCTCGCACCGGCCCCGCATCCGCCGCCAGCCCCCGCACCCCACACCAGCTCCCGCACCGGACCCCGGCGCAGCCTCGGGACCTGGAACACGCTCGGGGTGCACAGCGGGGCAGAACCTCTGCCTGCGGGACCGACACAGCAGAGGCGGCTGAGGCCCGGGATCACGCAGCCCCGGTTCGCGAGGCCCCTGCCCCGCCACGGGCGGCTGCCGGGTGGGGGCGGCTCCCGGTTGGGCAGCACCACGTCATGCAGGGGACCCCTCTGCGGGCATCAGGGCTTCGGCCATGGATGGAGATCCTTGCCCCAGTAGCAGGACGATCCAGGGCACCCGGGGAAGGGGAAGACGTCCAGATCACCCCACAGTGGGGCTGGGGGGACAGCAGATGTGATTGACCCTGCTCTGCCCAGCTGACCTGCAGCTCAGGGAATGCTGCCTGCAGAGGGGAGCAAGCTTGATGTCACCTCCCCTAGTGACCAGGGGACCGAGATCACACCCATAGCAACCTTCTCAGACCTGGTTGCAATGGGGCCAAAATCCCCAGGCCCTGTGCTGTCTACAGAGGCCCCAGCTCTTGCAGCTGTCACCCACAGGACCAGGGGCACAGGCCACTCTCGAGCTGGAGTTGTAGAGGGACCCTCCAAGGCTGTTTGAAGCCCCCTGTTCTCTCATGCAACTAATCCGGGAGGATCCCCCAACCGGAGCTGGCTGCAGCTCCCGGCATCTCCTCCAGCACAGGCTGAGATCATGACAGCCCGCTGGCCTCTGTTACTTCTTGACGGCTGTAATTAATTGTTTACTTTCTCCTGGTGCAGAGCCAGCTGCTCCGCAGCGCGGATGCTCCCAGGTCTGACCTCGCGGCCAGGAGAGAGGCTCAGACCCCTCACCCCAGCCCGGCAGGCAGCACCAATCCCTGCCCTACGGCCGCAGCCAGGACCCCGGGACCTGGCATCCCTGGGGAGCTGCAGCAGCACAGCCCCAGCTCCACGGCAAGCAGCACAGGAGGGCTGCAGGGAGGATGGGCAGTTCAGGGTGGGCACTCCCCGCCCAGGACTCTGTGTGGCAGTCACCACATGGGGCTGCCCCTGTCCAGCTGCAGCAGCACCAACCCCTCACACCTGAACCCCTCAGCCCTGAGCAGCAGCCAGCACTGGAGCAAAGCGCTGGCCCACTCCCAAGGGCTGGGACTGGAAGGAAGGGGCTGCAGACAGGATGCAGCGGACAAAAGCACTGTCCCATGTTGGCCTGGGGATCAGAGGGCACTCCCAACCCCTCCAAGGGGCTGTGGCTGGCCAGAAGGGCAGCAGGCCAGGGTCCAGCCAGCCATGGTGAGTGCCAAGCACCAGAGGGTGGTTTTTTGCAGGAGGCCACAGCGTGTGGGCTCGGCACAAGAGGGATTTTCCTACTAAAACAGATGCGGGGGAGGGAGCACGTGAAAGACCACTAATCCCCTAATCCCAGGATTATGGCTCCATTTCAGGGGTTGGGATTTGACGGCAGCACAGGGGGCTACGCTATCAAGACCGCATTGGCTTATCCTGTGCGCAGGGTCCCGCCAGCATGTGGGGACAACTGAGAGTGTCTCTGAGGCAGGGGAGACTGAGGGGGCTTGATCTCCCAGCAGAGCACTGGCCTTAACCCTGGCCAAAATGCCCCTGACTGGGGTATGTGGTTCAGTGTGTTGAAGGGAGAGAGGTCTGGTACGGTTTGGGCATCATCCATGCATTGCATTGCTTGCAGTCTTGCTGCAGGCAGCACAAGGGCATGGAGAAAGAGGAAGATCAACGCTTTTCCCTGGCCATGGAGTGGGGGATCAACTGCAAGTGGCCCCTGAGTCGGAGTAGCAGGCAGGATCCTGGCTCCAGGCCAGGCAGAGCATCAGTGCCCCACTTAACTGCAAGAGGCTGCCCAGGAATGACGACGGAGAGCGGCCAAGCCAAGAAGCATCCCTGCAAACTGTCCTGTACCCCTGCAGAGACTCCTGAGAATGTCCCAGACCCCTCTGCACAGAGCCTGGCTTGGGGGAATCATTCTCACAGACATTCCTAGGGCTGAAATCCTGGCTGCTGGCCACACAGCCCTTGCCTGTCCTATTACCAGCAGCGGTCAAACCTCCCAGGAGCGAGACACGTGCTGGAGTCACTGGGAAACCTCCTGAGGGCAGGGAGCGGGCAGCCTGGCAGTGTGCCACACGGCCAGTGAGGGCGGCTGTGCTGGGGAGATGCTGGTCAGCACATTGCACTGCCTGCTGTGATCCCTGGGCACTGTCAACAGCCTGCCTGTCCACATCCCACCAGGATGGGACACCCCACACTGAGGGCTTGAGGCATGAGGACAAGCAGCTCCCAGGGAAAATAAGAGCTGGTGCAGGAAAGACCCCAAGATGATGGAGGTGCAGCAGGACAGAAGGGCAGTGATGCCAGCCAAATATTGTAGCAGTGGGTTTGCATCACAATGTGCTCTCACCACGCTGTCCTGACAGCCCCAGGAGCCCAGGGGCAACACATCCTGCAGCACCTTGGCAGGATGGAGTGCTCTTGTTCACCTCCATCCAGACAACTCAGGGCCCTGCCACCAGCATGGGGCAAAGGCAGAGCTCAGAGCTGACACGGGCACCAGCTGGGACTTGACACCAGCTGCAGCAACAGGACAGGACATGAGGGAGGTGCAGCATCCCGTGGGGCTGGGTGGGGAGCCACGGGAGGCACTGCAGCTGCCTGAGGCTGAGAGCAGAAGGGCAGCAGTGGGGCAGAGCTGGCAGAGGCTGTGGGGCAGGGCTGGCAGAGGCCGTGGGGCAGGGCTGTGAGCTCCTGCGTCACACGAGCCCAGCACAGCGCGCAGCTGGCGCAGCGTCCCCAGCTGCCCTTGCCCAGATGTCTTGCCAGCAGCAGGGCCACGGCAGTGGGCGGCCGGGCAGCCTGGCACAGGGATCAGCAGCAGAAGCAGCCTCCTCCCACCAGGCCCCGCTCCTGGCGACGCAGCTGAGGAGCCCCCAAGCAGCCCTGTGCCAGTTGCAGTACCCTGGGGATTCCAGGCAGCCACTGCTGAGCCAGGGCCAGAGGGCCCAGCGATGGCCGAGGAGCAGCTGCATGGCCACTTGCCAGCCGCTGCCAGAAGGGTTTGGGTGCAGGATCAGCTGATGAGGCACTGAAGTGTCCTGTGCCCCACACGGCACCCGTCGCTCAGTCCCACAGCCTGTGCAAGGACCTCCACCCTTGGCATCCCACTGAAACACCTGTGGTGCGTTCAGTGGCATGGAGACTCCTTGGGAAGGTACTGATGGGGCTGTGGCTGCTGCAGCCCCCCGGCAGCATCCCACCCCCCACATCATCGGCCTCTACCTGCTGCACACCCTTGGCTCACCTAATGATACCCCGAGGGCACTCAATCTGCCACAAACCTGACCTGAGTGTCAGCGAGGGGGCTGGAGGAGATGGGAGGGCTGGGGGAGTCTCCTTAGCATCCCCTGTCCCTCACGGGTACCCCTCCGTGCGCGGTGCCCCAAGCGCCCCCGTCCCTCCCTGGTGTGCTGCCCGCGCTCGGCAGGGCCCTGCAGGGCGTGCAACCAGGGCTGGTGGGGTCCCTACTCTAGCCAAGCCCCCCTCAGGGCCTCCCCTCCCACCTGGGGCCAGCCCCACACAACTGCCCCACAGAGCCTGCTCCATGGCCACAGCCCGTGAGCCCAGGGCCCTCAGGGGCGCCGGGAGAGCTGCGGAACCCCCTCAGCACCGAGAGCCACGGCAAGGGTGACACCGGGACCGGTTTCCATAGCGACGAGAGGCTCCTTAACTGCTTGGTTGCCATGGCTACTGCCGCCGAGCCCGACCGCTCGGGACATAGCGGGGCTGCGCGGTGGGGACGATCCGGTGCCCCCTCGGGCCAGGGCGGCTGCCCCACGGACAGCGCACCGGGCACGGGGCAGCCGCCCCACGTGCAGCCCGCGGGGGAGGCCCAGCCCCACGGTGGGTCCCAGGTGGAGCACATCGCTCCCCGGTGCCGCGGGGCCCGGGCGGCGCTGCGCTCGCGGCGGGACCGGGCCCCATCAAACCACGCCCATAAGGCAACAGCCCCGCCCCTCCTGGTCCCGCCCCGCCTCTTTCGCTCCAGGCCACGCCTCTCTTCCCCCCCCTCCCTCACACCCGCGGCCCCGCTTAGTCACCCCGAGCCGCGGAGCGCACGGGCCCGTCCCCGCCCCGCTGCCCGGCGGTCGCTGCCAGGCAACTCTCGCCACTCACCCGCCCCCGGAGGACCGCGAGGCCCAAACTCCGCTCCGCCACAGCGCCGGAACCGCCGCCGCCGCCCCCTGTCGCAAAGCGACCCCCCCACTCCTCCGCGGCTTTACGGCAGCGGGGCGGGGCCGCGGGGCGGGGCCGCCAGGGCCACACCCCCACCGGAGCCGTCCCGTCCCGTTATCGCCCCCTGGCGGCGCCGCGCAGCCCTGCCCGCCCCCGCACGGACCGGCTCAGACCTCGCCAAGACCCCGCGCAGCCCTGTCCGCCCCCGCCGCCGCCCGCACGGATCCCATTTCCCGGGTCAAGCCCGGGATCAGGCCCGGCTCCTGCAGTGACCTGCCCCCGGCCCCGAGGTCCCCCCGGCGGCGCCGTGTCCGTACCCTGCCCCGCCCGGCACCGGGCGGTCCCTTGCGGCCACCGCCCCTTCCCGGGGGCTGAGATCCCTCCTCAGCACCACCCGCCTGGGGTCGCTCCAGGGCAGGGCCTTCCCAAAGGGCGGCCCCGGGAGCCACAAGGCGACCTGAGCACGGCGCCAGCTCACGGACGAGCAGGGGCCCTCCAGCTGGCCGGGGGTCCCCGCACCGCCCCGGCACTGGCAGCACGGCCGGCTGCAGCCTTCGCTCCCGCACCGCCCCGAGATCCCCGGGATCTCCGTCACTCTGTTCCCCCCACGCGTGACACTGACATGGGGTTTGGTAACACCCAGAGTTCGCCCAGGGCCGAGTCCCTCCCTGACCACTGCTGTCCAGAGTTCCTGCCTGCCATCCGCAGCGCCTGCCAGTCCTGCAACCGCCAGCCCCATGCACCCCTCCCATCCATCCCCCGGGAGGCAGCATCCGTGGTCCCAGCACTGTGGAGGATATGAGGAGTCCCTGAACGCTGCCAAGCCCTAAGTAGCCACCCTGCCATGGCCGTGACCACCCCACAAAACAGGGCACCTCCAGCAGGACCAGCCACTGGCTGTCCTCTGGGAGGGCACAAGGTCACAGCTCAGACAGAAGGATGTGTCCCCTGCTCCCACCACGGCCATTTGGCATGCCCACCCCGGTTCCCCACAGCCCCCCACCAGCAAACTGGCTGCCAAACCGAGGAGCTGCTCCTGGAGGGCCCCAGAATTCAGCCACAGCCCTGGCTCATCACAGTCCGCTCTGCCCCAACACAGCCCACAGGCCAGGCCCAGCTGGCCCAGCTGCCATAAAGTGACAAGTGGCCCTGCATCCCCTTGCCACTAAACACAGCCCTACGTCACCCACGACAGTGTGATCCTAGACAGGGCCCCAAAGGCCCGAGCCCACTGACAGAGGCAAAGCCCAGCCCGGGTGTCGTGGTGTCCCTCCGGCTGCTCGCGCCTCCCACCCGCGCCCTTCGCCGAGGGTGCAAGGTCACAGCTCCGGCAGCACAGCCCCGGTGCTGCCGTCGGCCACTTTTCTGGGATCGATACGGCTCCGGTGACAGCAAAGCCCCACCGCCACGTCCCCTGGGCACCACGAGGCGATGGCTGCCGGCTCCAGTGCCTGTGCCCACGGCAGCCCGGTGGGCACTGCTGCATCTGAGGGCTGGCCACAGCTTGCCCTGTCCCGGCTGGGCAGCAGCCACCCTCCACCATGGCTCCCTGGGGAGCAGTATGTGACCCCACACCCACAGCCGACCCACAGCCACAACCCCGCTCCATCCCCCTGCAGGTCCGGCGGCAGCAGGGTCTCGATCCAACAGCCCCCGGTACGGGGACGCAACAGGGGAGCTCCCTGAGGAGCGGAGGCGGCTGCGGGGAAGAGTCTGAGACGGGGGGTCCTGTCCTGCTGAGCCCCACTCCCTGCTCTGCACCTCCCATCTCCCGGATCCCGCAGCTCCGTGCCATCCCTACTCCGGGGGTCTGCGCTGCCTCCGAGGGGCCAGACCGACCAGAGCTCCGCACCCCCCGTGGTGTCCCGACGGCCGGGCCCTCCTTGCGGACCCTCCCCGCGGACCCTGTCCTGCCCCGCGGATCCTCGTCGCGGACCGTGTCCCGCCTCCGGAGCCTTCCCGGGCCCCCCTTGCCCCCGGCGCTCACCCCCGCCGCCGGTGACGGTGAACCGCCCGCTCATGGCCCCGTCGTCGCCACAAGTGGCTCCGGCCCCGGCGGTCGCTGAGCGCGGCCCCGCCGGGCGCTGACCGGGGTCCTAGTGCCCGCGGCACCGCCCGCCGCGCCGCCCCCGCGGCCGCAGGGCTGGCTCCAGTCCGAGTGGATCGGCTCGGCCCCGCTCCGGTCGCCTCGGTTCGGCCCCGTTCGGCCCGGCTCGACTCGATGGGACCGGACCGCCCCGCCACGCCCGCTCGGTCCCACAGCCGCCGCCGAACTGGGGGTGCTGGGACCGTGCCCCAACGGGACGGGAGGGGGCCGCGCTCTGCCCCCGCCCTGTCCGGAGCCGCGGCCGCTAATTACAGCTAATTACAGCCCCGGAGTTGCGGCTGCCCCACCCTGCCGCGGACCCGGGCACCCTCGGGCACGATCCCGGTCCTGGCCCTGCCGCCGCGCTCTGCGGCCACGCAGGGACAGAACGGGCCCGGGGGAATCTACGGGGTCAGCCCGCGGAGGGGTCTCGGCGGCAGTGCGGAGTCCGGTCACACGCTGGGTGCCGGCCACACGCGGTGACAACAGCTCGCTCCTCATCTCGGTGCAAAGGTGGAGCGCAGGGGGGGGCGGTGGGTGGAGGATTATGCGGAGCCAGGGCTTGGGAGGTCTGGCGAGTCGGGGCGGGGGTGCCTCCCCTAGCGTAGGACTGGTGGTGGACAGTGTCGGGACCGAGAGACATCATTCTCCGTTGTACCCAGTGTCCCTGCGGGATCCAGAGTCCTTAGCAAAGGGGGATTTGGTGGCGGCCCCCCCACAGTGCCCCCTGCCCACTGGTGCTGGTACCCTCGGGGCACCGTGGGGGAAGATGATGCTCCCAGCACATGGGAGTTCTCCAAATCAACAGCTGATAGAGCACTCGAGGCTGTGTCCAAAGAATTGTCTTTATTACAAATGGGCAGGCAATTGGCAGAGGGGGTGGTTGGCAGAGTGGGCAGTGGGCAGGAGTAGGCAAAACCCTGTGTCCTGCCCTGGTATGACCCCAGGCGCCAGCTCCCAGTGGGGCTCAGCCTGACCTAGCATCGCTGGCTCAGGAAAAAGACAAATTTGTCTTGAATCCATGTGCGGTTTGCACCAGACAAACGCCTCTGTGCAGTAGGGGTGGCACAATGCCATCTGTGGCAAGAGTCCTTCTCCCCAGCTGGGGCTCTCCAGGCTGGGCAGCTCCCAAGAGGTGAGGACCCCCTACCCCTTTCTTCCAGGACGATGGTGATCTCATCTGGGGCTACCCACAGCCACAAGGCTCCCAGGAGTCAGCCCATGAGACAGGAGCCCGCAGGCTGGGAGCAGTGGGCAGGGAGCAGCACTGGCAGAGCCGGTGGCTGGTCAGGCCTTCAGTTCTGGGGACACTGCAGGATGTCATACTTGACGTAGCCCACCCTGTCCACCTGGTAGCGCGGTGTCATCCTCCAGTAGAAGCTGCCCCGGCAGAAGTGGTACTTGCCTGGGCAGGGAAGGGGATGGAGGGAATGGAGGGTCAGCGGGAGTTTGGCCATACAGAGACCCATCCTGGCGGCTGCCCAAGCAGCACAGGCACATGGCACCCTGCACCTTGCTGGCACCCTGCCAGCTGCACCACAAGGACCCACCAGAGCTGATGACCCCCCTGTCCTGGGACCATTCCCCACACACCCGAGCATCCCGAGCCAGGAACTGGAGCAATGCCATGAGAGGCTCAGGTAGCCCGGGCCTGAACCCACAGCACCCACCCACCAGCTTCCACTCACCTTGGTAGAGGAACACATTGCGTGCATCAAGGGGGACGCCGGTGAAGACATCATCGGTGGCACGGGGGTAGCCCTTGTCCACCCTCTGAACCTTCACGTCCAGCCTGTGGGAGAGCAGAGCCGTGCTCAGGGCTGCTGGGAACCCCCCTCCCAGCCCCTGGCCAGGGCTCAGGCAGGCGCTGCTGCTCTCCAGTGCTGCTCACCTCCAGTAGCTCTCCCCGCTGAAGAGCAGCACTTTGCCGCGGCCCCGCTGCAGGGCCCCCGAGAGGCGGCCGGCTTCCTTCCCTATACCCAACTTCTCGATCCCCCGGGGGCCCAGTGCACTCTTCCCAGAAAACACCCAGAACTGCCGACCTGCAGTGGGAGATAGTGGGGGTGTCAGACAGTCCTGAGAGCTCCCAGGCTTCACCAGACTCCTCCCACTGCCCGTGGGACTGGGCGAGGGCAGTGGGGGCAGAGCTCACCAGCGAAGAAGAAGACCCTCTTGGTGAGCAAATCCTGGAAAACAGCATCGATGGTGTCTGGGAGGCCAGGCCAGGTATCAGCAACAGAGAAGGCACCCTGGATGCCCGATTTCCAGAAGGATGAGTAGGTCCAGTATTTCCTGGTGGGGAAGATGAGCTGTCCTGATCACCTCAATCTGCCACAGCCCATGTCCCTCACATCCCTGTGTTCCCCCACATCCCACCTCACCAGGGCAGGAGGTGCCAGATGCTGCCACTCACCCATCCTTGAAGAAGTACAGCTCCCCATTGATCTCTGTGATAGCATCAAAGTTCTTCTCCATGCAGGCATCCCGGCTGGGGTCCACAGGAATGGGTCCAACTGTGGGCTCTGGCGTCTCCTCCTCCTCCTCCTCAGTGGTGGATGTGCTTCCAGCTTCCGTGGGCACGGGCTGGGGCTCCTCCGTGGGCAGGGGCTGGGGCTCCTCCGTGGGCAGGGGCTGGGGCTCCTCCGTGGGAGCAGGTGCAGGTGCAGTGGGCTTAGGGCCAGAGCCACGACCTGAGTGAATACAGGGGTGGGCATGAGGCTGGAATCAGTTTGGTGCTGCAGGACACCCAATGCACCCAGCTGCAGTGCAGCTGCTCACCGTAGAGGTACTGGATGCCCTGGACGTCATCGGGGTGCAGCTGGAAGTCCTGGATGTAACTGTACATAGGGTACATCAGTGCCTCACGCACACTGGAGTGGTCCAGACCCAGTGAGTGTCCAAACTCATGGGCAGCCACCAGGAAGATGCTGTAACCTGGGAGAAAGCACTGGCCTAAGTGCCTGGTGGGCCACAACAGGGCAGGACACACCATCCAGAGACTTTGGTCCCAACAAGAAGTGTGACAATATGGCGTGGGTCTGGGAGGCACAAAGGGGAGCACAGGCAGAGGGAGCAGTACCTCTGTCAGGGCAGAAGCCCCACTTCTTGTCAGTGTCATAGTTGCTGGTGGTGGCACACCAGAGCTTGCCATCCTGCCGGCCCTGGCTTGTGCAGGAGCTGTAGGACTGTCCCAGGAAGGTGAAGGGAAAGACGCACGGGTCCCCCTGGGAGTTGCCGCCGATCACCGCCGTGTCTGCAGCAAAGTGTCAGTGAGGCTGTCCCTGGCCCCTGGCTGCACCAGCCAGAATCCAGGACAACGCTGAGACCTCTCATGTGCCCCCTCCCCTGCATGCCCCCCTCCCTGCTGGCACCTCGGTTGGGGCAGAAGCCGTATTTCTTGTCCTGGTCGAAGCTGGAGGTGGTGGCACACCAGCGGTAGCCATCGGAGCGCCCGTCTGTGGTACAGGTGTCATAGGAGGTGCCCTCGAAGATGAAGGGGAAGACACAGGGGGCTCCATCGCTGTTGCCACCATTGGTGTAGAGGACTGTGGGGTGAGGGAGAGTGAGGAGGGCCCCAGGCACCGCGGGGCTAGGCAGGGGTTATGGTTGCCACTACTCACGCTCGCTGGGGCAGAAGCCATATTTCTTATCCCGGTCGTAGTTGGGGGTGGTGGCACACCAGGGCAGCCCATCCTTGCGCCCCTCCGTGGTGCACCGGGAGTAGGAGTGGCCCTCGAAGATGAAGGGGAAGTGGCATTCGGCTCCGTTGGCATTCCCGTGGCGGGTCTTCACCACTGCTCAGAGAGGGGTGGCTCAATGCTGCGGCTGCGGTTGGCACCATCAGACCCCCCCCAACCCACCACATCCTGCCCTTACCTAAGCCAGTTCCCAGTGTCCAGAACTCATCATCGTCAAAGTGGGCATCACCCTGGATGCCCTGGCCTGGGGGAAAGGCGTGGGCCAGGAGCCCGTCCTTGCCGTCGAAGGGGTACCCGTCCCCATGCTCTGCAGGGAAAAGCACCCTCAGCTGAACCTGCCAGAGGAGCCCTCACGTCCCCAGCACACATACAGACACCCAAGCCATGCACACCTCCTGCACGTATGGGGGCAGGGGGACTCTGTGCACAACCCAAGGAGACATGGGGTAAGGATCTCACAGGCAGCGTGCATCACCAGGCCCCTCCTCTCTCCCTGCCTACTCAAAGGACATCACCTTGGCTGCCAAACATGATCATGATGTCTGCCTCGCCACTGTATATCTGGGTGAAGGTGAGAGGGGTCACATCGCTCCACACTTGGAACGCGCGTCTGAAGGCGTCATCGATCACGGCACGGTCCAGGTCGGGGGAGTAGTTTATCACCCTGCCAGGGAGGCAGAGGGTCAGTGCTGCCAGCTCCCCTCCTCATGCAGGAGTAACCCTGTTCTGGGAAGGAGCAGACCCCCACCTCCAGAGGTGAGAGCAGTCACCACCCTGGCCTCACCCAGGGCTCAGGTGCCCTTCTGGGCATGGGGGAGCAGATGCTGCTGCTGTCCCAGCTTGGCCCTGCAGCACGGGGACCCAGCTGTACAGGCAGCACCAAGCCTGGAGAAGGGCTGAGCAGAGGCTGCCAGCCTCCTGCTCCCTCAGGCTCTCCATTTTCCTGGCACCATCACCCTGGGGACACAAGGATTCATCTCCAGAGCAGACTCACCGGTAGGTCAGGTCCATGTGGTCCCACTTGAGGTCCCCCTCAAAGGTAAGGAAGGTTCCCACATCAGGGACGCCGCAGCGGGGGGCTCGCATGGCCTCCAGTGTGGCAGCATCCAGCTCTCCCGTCTCCTCCAGGCCCAGCTGCTTCTGCATCTTGAGCAGTGCCTTGCCCAGGGACACGTGCCTGCCACCAATCTTAGCCTCTGCCTCCGTGGTGTAGCCGAACCTCTGCAGGTAGCGCTGTGGAGGAAAGGCAGCCAGAGGGGTGAGCGAGGCGGGAGGGGGCTCCAGCAGCCCCCGGCACCCATCCCAGCCTGGGTGCTTCCCTGAGCTCAAGCAGACTGACAGCTCTCAAGCTGTGCCTGCAGCCCCTCACTGTCAGCCTGCGTGCCCCCTTGGGGACCTGGGTGCCAGGAGAGCAGCACGGGGCCATGCTCCCCTCACCTCTGCCAGCTGTAGATCCGGCAGGGTGCTGATCAGGTCCCCCGGGAAGGTGACAACCGCCTGCGGCTTGCCCTGGAGAGGGGCCGCATAGCAGGAGAGGGCCAGCAGCCCGGCGACAAGCGGGGCCAGGAGGAGTGCCATGGTTCGCGGTGGCAGGAGGGATGTGGCTCTGCTGGTCCCCGCTGTCTGCTCTGGGTGCCGCCGGGCTACCCGCTCCTATTTATGGGGTGGGAGGGCAGTGAGTCACCCTCAGACCCCTCAGCGCCGACTCACGCTCCCTTCTCCCTTCCCACGGTGACGAAACGCACACTCCATCTCTGCCTTAACTGTTTCATCACCTTGTTTACTAAACACGCTGCGTTCCGCAGCCACGCCAGGAGGACAGGAAGGAGAGTGGCTGGGCAGCTGCACCGGGCCACAGCACAGCACCGAATGGCCACCCTGGGGCTGCCCTGCACAGGCACTGCCCTGCTGGCCCCAAGACCATGCTAGCTGTGGGGACAGCAGAGCATCACTGGAGGCCAGCCAGGTGCTCAGGACCCTGTAGCTGTGCCATCACACCGGCTGACACTGAGCTTGGCTGGCCAAGGGCTGATGGTGCTGGACCCAGACCCACAAGAACGTGGGTGGGCATGGGGACAGGTAGCAGTGGAACCCCCACCTGAGCACCAGCACCTGGAGCCCACTTGCCTGGGGTTTGGGAGCTTGCACCCTCACCAGGACTCTACATCCTTCCCCACCATAGCTGCATCACCCCAGTGGGTCAGAGTGTTTAGTTTCCAGCATTGGAGATGCCCATGGCTCCTCACCCCATGATTCCAAGCCCAAATGCCAGCAGCTGAATGGCAGAGCTCCCTGGTACCAGAGGCAGTGCCTGCCCAGGAGCAGCTCGGGGCACAGGAATGCTCCACCTGGGGCCCTGGCAAATTAGGGGTGCCCTATCCTTGCTGCCCTGCTCTGCAGGGTGCTGCTGACTCAGGTTCCCACCCAGCACAGCACAGACCTTGCCATGGGATGGTGTTTTCCTGCTTCTCCCAAAGTGCCGACGCTTGTGGGAACGAGAGCAGTGAAGGGGAAAGCAAACAGGGATGAGGAGCGAGGAGAAAACAGATGGCAGAGAAGAAGGCGCAGCGTCAGCGGGGGGGAGGGAGGACTGGTGCAGCCCAGTGAGGCTGCTGAGACACAGGTCCCAGAGCAGCTCCCCTGCCCAGCACTCACAAACCCCATGAGCCCAAAGAAGCTCAGCCCCATGAACTCAGCTGGCTTCATCAGGAGGATCCTCCTGTTCACCCCATTGCTGTTGGTGTCTGTCTTCCCAGCTCCCAACAGTGCCAGACTGGGCTCAGCAGCCACCCAGTCCCACTATCCCCCCAGCTCTGGCTGAGCCAAACCAGCAGCTCCTGGCCCAGCCAAAGGACAAGCAGGTTATGCTGGCACCCAGCACAGCTGGGGACAGTGAGAGGTCAGGGCTCTGCTCCCTGTGCCCTTGGAGAGGAACCCCCATGCCCAAGTGAGGGCTCATCCCTGGGGCAGCATCACCTGCCAGATGCCCTGTGCTGGTGGGCTGCATCCCAGGGCCACGGCTGGCTGGGCACAGGAAACCCACCGGCAGTGTGGGCTAATCTGGAAGGAAGCAATGGTGAGAAATCAGGGGGTTGCTTCACTCCCCCACCACAGCCCTGCAAGAGCAGCCCCAATTCCCTGGCACAGGAAATTGCTTCACAAGCAGCCGCCGTCCTGCACCTGGTGTGACAAACACATCCAGCCAAGCATTCCCTCATGGTGGGACATAGCCCAGGGACCCTGCAGCCAGGTCACCCTACAGCCCCTCCCCACAGGGTCCAGCCTGCCCCCCTTGTCACTGTGATGGCCCAGCAGGCAGGAGGCAGTGGCTCTCTGTGCTCCCTGCCTGGCTGGCAGCTGAGGTGAGGAGGGCCTCTGCCAAGGTGCCCTGAGAGCCCATTGAAGCTGGTGGCTCCTGAGGCACTTGGGGAGCAGGCACTGCTCCACATCCTCTGCTCTTCAGCCTGCCAGGACCTCAGCCCACAGCACAGAGCTGTTGTAGGAGCTGGGTGCTAAATAACCTCTGGGAGGATGAACCTGCAGGGCATCCCTGACAATGAGACTTGTGACTCCAGCTCTGGAATATAGTCAGAAATTCAGATCCAACTCTGGTCTCCCCACCACTGTGGCAGATCTCTTGGCCTTCCCCATGCTATTCCCATCCTTCGTTTCCACCACATGCAGAAGCCACAGCTCCAACAGCCTGGGCACTCTGCCAGGGCACGCATGGCATCGTGCTGCCTGTGGCACCGTGAGGGCAGAGCCACAGCCCAGCAGAAAAGGGGCTGGGAGGGGAGTGGGACCTTGGAGCAAGTGATGGCAGAAGGAGATGAGGGCCAATGCCCCACACATTGTGCACCAGTCCCAGCAAGCCCTCGAGCTGGGCAGTGGGAGCTCCAGTGGGGGGTTGGCAGCCGCAGCTCTGCCCCGTCCTGGCCGCTCCCACTGACTCATGGCCCCGCTCACCAGCTTCCTCCTGGAACCATCCCGGGGGAATTTCTGGTGACTCTCTGGAGGCTCGTCAGGGAGCAGGGCCAGGGCAGCAGGGAAACCCCCATGTCTGGCAGTGCTGGCAGCCTCTGTGGCAGGCAGGGAATTCTGTGGGATGGGCTTGGCACTGCTGGCATGAGCCCCATGCAAGGCAGCCTCGATCAGCTTGTCTATGGGAGCTGGGTCAAAGCACAGTTTCCTCAGAAAATGCACGTGTGGAGGGAGGCTTGGGGCAGCCACTGCAGAGTGGGAAAGAGAGGAGGGCAGTGATGACAGGGCAGTGCCACAGGCAGGAGAGGGCTGTGGATGGCAGAGACCCCAGGAGCTGTGCACAGCCCAGGCTGCCCATGGCCTTTTACACTCCCAGAGCCCCTGATAGGAGTGAGATGGAAAATCCCAGGCAGACATCCTCCATCCCAGACACTGCCCGAGCCACGAGGTTGCCGGTCACCGCTGTCGCTGCCGAAAGGGGAAGGAACAGCCACCGCAGCCCCTTCACACATCCTTACTCATGGCCACCCCCATGCAGACCCTCTGTGTGAAACTGATCCAGGACCTCAAGAGGGCTGCTGCCTGCCTGGATCCCTGCCCAGGACAGAGGCTGACAGGACACAGTGGCACCTCTGCAAGGCTGCAGGTCTCCTGCTGGGAGGTGCTGGTTGGGTCAGCAGTGTGGTTTGGGGGGATTGTATGGGGCCCCTAGACCCCCTCCCAGCTCAATTCCCCCCATAGAAGCAAGCAGGGTGGGGGCCAGCCAGGGAGGGAGTGTGGCACCAGACAGCCAGGGGAGAGGTCCACAAACATGAGATGCACCAGGGCAACAAAGCTGGTGAGGAGCTGAGGAACCAAGGGTGAGGGAACATCCAGTTGCCAGAGTTACTGCTTCACACCCAGGAACCCCAGTCAGGGCACAGGGGTAAAGGAGCAAAGGACAGGCACAGGCGTGTAGATGGCACCAGGTTCCCTTCCAGCATAAGCAGGACTGTGGTGGCAAGGGGAAGTGGGGTGGGAGAGAGTCAGCATCTTGTGCGGGTGAGACAGCGCTGGACTGGGGAGAGCAAGTGCCGGTCTCAGGGGGAACACAACCTGTGCAGAGAGGGGAGGGAGCACTTGGACCTGGCAGAAGCTGCAGAGAGAGCCAGTGCCACGGCCACCATGGCACAGCCAGACCCCCTGAGCAGTGGGCAGGGCATTACTGCATGCCTCTAGCTGAGCATGTCCCATGGGCTCTGCTCCACCCCATGTTCAGGGAGCAGAATCGACACCCCAGCAGTGGCTGCCATAGCCAGCACCGGTCCATGGTATGCAGTGACCAGAGCACGGGGACACTTGGCGTGGGAGCAGGACAGGGCAGAGGGAGCAGCTCTACGTCAGAGGCTCGGAGCTCCATCACTCCTGCTCAAGGGCTCCAGACAGAAACAACATTCCTGCACACGCTTCCCGTATCTGCTGTCCTGGCGCTGGGCCCCGCGTGGGCTGGGACTGCAGTCTCCAGCTGGGCCCAGGACCCTTCCCGGCAACCACCCTGCGTGCCATGGATCCACAGCTCTCCAGCACCAGCAGTGCCTGGCCCTGCATCCCTTCCCCGCCTTCCCCAAGCTCTGTGGGGCACCTGCTCAGCTCCTTGCTTGCCCCTTGCCTCACCTGGGAAACTCCCCACCTCTCAGCATCCCCTTTTTGCCAACCCTTCATCCCTGTTTGCCTGGCGTCCCAGCCCCTTACCCCTCAGTCCCACTGCCAGCCAGCCCCGCTGTCCCCAGACTGATGCTGCTGCTCCCGCACCTTGTCTGGGTGAGGATGACGCGGCCGCCGTCACCGGGCGGCTCACTCCACCCTGCAGGCACTGAAACCAGCGCTGCCGTGTCACCACCCATCCCACTGCAGAGCACACATGACGGATCCCCTGCCTGCCACACCGATCCCGGTATCCAGGTGGGCGGCACAGTCACCTCCTTGTGCTGGGCTGGGACAGCCCCTCCATGCCCACCCTGGGAACCCCCCGTATCTGTTGGGGTCCCACTGGAATGCTGCAGGAGTCCCGCCCAGAGCTCCATTCACCAGGTGCTGGGGCTGGCAGCTGGCGCCTGGCACACCTCACACCGAGGCCACCAGCAGCCTGCTCCAAACATTGCAGGGCTCTTGTTCTTCAGGATAGACTCCATCCCATCCCTTAACCCTCCTCCTGCCTCAGCTTCTGCCTCCAGCTTTGACCAACCTTTCTTCTCCCAAACTTTCCCACCTGCTGGGAGCAAGAGCATGGAATATTCAGGCAGGTGAGAGGAGCACAGGGTCCAGGTCACCTGGGGACCATTTAAGAAGGGGAACGGGCAGCCTCATGGCCGTCATCCATCCCCTCAGCATCCCCTCTTGGGTGACCTGCTGGATCAGCTCCATGGAAGCATCTCCTGTGCACCACAGGACTGAGGCAGGAGCCGGGAGGGGAGCAGGGCAGGACAGAGCTGGGTGGCTGCCAGCTCTGGGGGCACAGCTGCTGCGGTGAACCATCAGCACCATGGCACAGGACGGGTGGGCAGCGCTTTGCTCCCGGCAGTGACACGGGCATGGCAGCTGCCTGCTAAAACAGGAAGAGCAGCAATTGTGACAATGACAAGGAACCTGACTGTGTGCAAGGGGACAACGTGCTGCCAGGAATCCATGGCTGTCAGCAATGGAGCGGCTTGGGAATAAGGAGCGGGGGTTTGTGGAAGGTGGAATATGGGCAAAACTGGTGGTATTTAATTGTAAACTGCGCAAAGCAGAAGGAAGGGCGCTAGATGCAACACGTTCAGATTTCAGTAAAACATTTGACAACTGTTCCAGCGCTTGCTGCCAAATTAACTCAGAGCAGCTCAGTTGTCAACACAGGCATATGGACAAAGCCCAGGCAGCCCAGGAATGGCACACAGCCTGGCTGTCCGCCGGGAGCTGCCCCAGCCACACGACCTGAGACCTTTCAAAACCGGGCATCGTGTGAGCGGAGGAAGGCACACCCTGCGTGAAGGAACGCCGGGATGGACAGAGCCGCTGTGCTGCCCGGGGAGGACAAGGGCTGGAGAGCACCCAGGCAAGAGCCAGCAGACCCGTGAGAGCTGCCATGCCCCCACGGGGTGGGGAGCAGCCCCACAGTCTGCCTGCTCTGCCCTGGGGTGTAGCAACCCCTCTTTCATTTGAGGGGCTGGAGCGAGGGGGACTGAGCAGAGCAGCCTGACAGGACCAGCCTGGGCAGACATGCAGGACTGGCAGGGTCAGGAATGCCATGGCAGTGCCAGGTACTGACCCCCTGCTCCGGGACTACTCATCCAGGCACAGGCCCCGTGCTGGGGACGAGTGCAGGGGACAGACAGAGCCCAGCACACTGCACACCCGAGGCCTTTGGGGCCCCGCTGCATACACAGTTCTCTGCCCACCTTGTTTATTTTACTTATATTTCAGTAATTTGCTGATTACCATTTTTTAACTAACCAGCAGTGATGAATCAGCAGCACGGGAGAGGGTGGAAACTGGTGGCCTTGGACTGTGGCTCCAAGGTCTCAGGGTCTGGGAAGGAAGCCACAGGATCCCTCCAGAAGGGGAAAAAAAACACTCAGCAGTAGCAGCAGCAGTTCTGGCAGGCGCGAGGGAGCCAGCTGTTTGCATCCAGCAGCTCCAAGCACATCCTGGAAAGGCTGTTGATAGCCCCAAAAACTTCCAGGAATGGCAGCCATGGCACTGATCTATGTGGGACAAGACCTATGGCACTGGGTGCGGGACAAGATACATCAGAGAAGGAATGCATGGCTCAGCACCACTGTCACTCTGTCTTGGGGTCAGGGCAGGCATTGATGGCACAAGAGGCACCAGCACACACCAGGAGAGCCTCTCCATGCCCGAGGCACAGCCACCAGCAGCACCTCCAGGGCCAGTGAGCTGCCTCCTGCCAAGGGGACCGTGTGAGGTTTTGAGTGGTCTCACTGCCAACTTCCATGGGCTCCTCCACTGGGAGTGGCTCCCGTCTGTCCCAGGAGGGCCCTGTCTGAGCCCAAGGGTGGCATTATGGCTGAGGTCATGGGTTCACCACAGCTTTGGTGGCCACAGAACGCAGGCATCATCCTGTGGCACTCCCACTCACACCAGTGCTCTGGGAAATGGGGATCCCAGCAGAACAGCCAGCACAGGGGGAGGCTGCTCATCACAGAAACACCATCCATGGCACAGGGCAGAGGGGCAGTGCCCAGCAGGAAGCTATGCCAGCTCCCACGGCCACCCTGGCTGCCATGGAGTGATCCCCCAGGAGTGCCCCAGGAGCCTTCTCCAGGAGCCAGCATTGCTGGGAAGGCACAGAGCCGTGAGGCAATCTGGTGTGAAGAAAAACCATTTCCTGCAGCAGGGGCTGCTTTGCTCAACGTTTTACAAAATGTGCTGATGCAACTGCCCTTCCCAGGTGGGATATAAATACAAGCCTTGATGTGGATTCGTGCCCTGCAGCTACACAAACATCGCAACAATGTTTTCTTTGAAAAGAAAAAAGAAAACAAGGAGGAACAAACAGCGAGGATGACAAAATCACTGGCAGTGGAAGTCAGGGGTTCGGGTTGCAGGGGGGGAAGCTGAGGCTCTGCCTTGGGCACCGTGCTCAGCACAACCATCTCCTATTTTGGGACAGTGACCGAGGCCATGAGCTCATGGAAGAGCCATTGTGGGAGCTCAGCAAACTGTACCGGGGAGGGGACAGCCGGCGTGGCCAGGGCCACCAGCGAGGACAGTCCCTGACAGGGTCACCATCACGGCAGCGTGTCTGGTGGGAGCTCCTTCCCAGCGCTGCATCCAGGCTGGAGAGCACAGAGCTGGGAAACCTCCCCGGGCGTGGGACAGCCTGTCAGAGCAGCCCATCAAGCAGCCTGATAAAACCAGCCTCATACTCCACCCAAGCCTGAGCTTTGTCCTCCAGGCACAAGCGCTGCGTTGTCTCCTCAGCCCGCTCCCAAAAGCCCTTTAACCTGCTGCTCCCCCCCGCTAAGGTATTTGGACACACATCCAACACGTGTTGCAGCCATTTTTGGATTCTCTTTAAGCCTCTTGCTGAGATCTCTTTGTGTTTTCTTTGGCTCTGAAGTGATTTCAGGCTCGGAGGCACAACAGCGGAGAATTATCAGCAAGGAGCTGTGCCTGCAGAAGTGAGGACGGGAGCCGTGCTCTGCCTGCCCTGGAAATCCCCCGCTCACCCCGCTCGGGGGCACGCAGCATTTTTAAAAATAGCAGGTTACCCATCACAGCAAACCTCTGCTTGGGACAATTCACCGAGACAGAGGACGTGGGGCACCTCTGCAGGGTGACAGGGAAGCTTGATGCAACTTTCCATCAGCCGAGCCAGCACCAGGAGGGCTCGTTTGAGCCCCCGGAGCTCAGGCTGTTCTGCCCTGCAGCCATCACCAGTTGGGAAAATCCTTCACTTGTCTCACTCAGCAGCTGACTGACGGCAGAAAGAGGAAACCTGCTGGTCTGACACAAATCCATCCAGCTTCCTCTACCTGGCAGGCAGCTTTGGCCAAGGGTTCCTCTGACACCACTCCCCCTCCCCAGCAGAAACAAGAGGGGGCACAAGGGCATTCCAAACCCAGACAGAGCCGGTCACCGGCGGTGCTGGGCGCTGCCGGAGTGAGCTGCAGAACTACGGAGAGAGGACATCAGGCACAGGAGCACCTCCCTCCCATCCTCCCCACCTCCACCTCCCGCACTGAGCTGCACAGGGCTGCTTTAAAAAGCAATAGTGGGAGAAAAAAGCTCAAGCCCTTGGTCGTTCTGCGCTTCTGACATGACAGTGACGGCAGCAGCCGGGCGCATGTGGGGACTCAGCCCTGAGGCAGCGGCAGCAGCGCTGCGGCAGCAGAGCTCGCACAGCCGGCCCGGGGATGGCTCTCACCGCTGCTGTCTGCCCATGATGGATGAGGGCATAAACCTTTCAAGGATGCATTTAATTAGCTTGAAAAAGAGCCGGAAGGTGCACACGCAGCAGCTGGCGGCGCAGCTCCTCTGCTGCCTCTGCCGGACACACAGTGCCTCCGGGAACTGTCACCTGGGGCAGGACACCGGGGACCCGCAGAGCCCCAGGAGCGAGCCCCGGGCTGTGGGGCTGGATCCAGGCACCGCCTGCCTCGCCCCGGAGCGGAGGCACAGAGGCAGCACAGCCAAATGCTGCGGAGTGCTGATCCAGCCCAGCAGCCATGGGCTCGGGTTTCTGGCAGGCTATGGCCATGCTCAGGCTGCGCCAGATGAGACACTGTCTGTCCTCCTGCAGCTGGCACCGTGTCAGCACGGGCTGGGACCGGTGACACGATGGCACTGCCCACCCCGACCTGCACTGCGGGCTGCCTTGGGCTGAGTGGCCCCGGAGCCGGCTGGGATGGAGAGCCCTGACCCCCCTCGGCCCGTGTGCTTCTTCCACAGGAACCCAGAGCCAGGGTCAGCCCCGACAGAGCACAGGCACAACACCGCTGCCTTTCTTCCAGGAAAAAACCGGGATAGAGCCGTCCTCAACAGAACACTGCAACATGAGAAAATATCCGTGGGGACAGAGAGCCAGCTGAGCCTTTGTTAAAGCCATCGCCGTGGAGCAGAGGCCAAGCCCAGGCCGTGCTCAGCTGAGCTCAGCTGGAGGATCTGGAAGAGCACCGAGACCAGCAGTGCTGCAGGGAGCTGGGACAGAGCGAGGTCCGAGTGCATCCCGCAGGGAACGCTGGGGCACCGGGAGGTGCCAGCAGTGCCCCACTGCATCCTGCAGGGAACGCTGGGGCACCGGGAGGTGCCAGCAATGCCCCCCCGCATCCTGCAGGGAACGCTGGGGCACCGGGAGGTGCCAGCAATGCCCCACTGCATCCCGCAGGGAACGCTGGGGCACCGGGAGGTGCCAGCAATGCCCCACTGCATCCTGCAGGGAACGCTGGGGCACCGGGAGGTGCCAGCAATGCCCCACTGCCGGCTGCCCCACTGCCGGGGAGCCCCGGGTGAGGCCAGAGCACCCCCAGACTGAGCACCCCCAGGGCGGGCAGCCAGTGCAGCCAAATCGGGCGCCTGTCGCCATCTGCTCTGGGGGAAAACCATCCCGGAGGGCAGAATTGGTGAGCGAGAGCCCATCGGAAGGTGGCTGCTGTTCAGATGCAGAGCTGCCACCGAAAGAGGCGGGTTTGGCATCAAGGAACAAACGGGCAGGAGGTGCCGTTCCCCGCCAGAGACCGACGGGGAAAGCGCTCAGCAGCCCGAGGCTGGCTGGACGCGGCAAGGCCCCGGGTCCCGCAGGGAAGGGCGAGGCGGGCCAGGATCACTCCGGGGATGGGCGGCCCCAGCGCCTACCGCGGGTGATGGAACGGGAGCTGGAGCGCCGGGGCTGCACGGGCTCGGCCAAGCTAAGGACCTCGGTAGAGGGAACGCGCTATCGGGCAGGGCCGGGCCGGGCCGGACCGGACCGGGCGGGAAGCGGAGGGAGGGGAGAGAACGGTGTGTCCGCAGCGAGCGCCCGCTCCGGCCCAGTACCACCGCCACTTCCGCCTTCCCGTCACGTGACCAGCGCAACCCGGCGCGACGCCGACGCTCAGGGCCCGGGCGCCGCTTCCTGACGCCATGACGCAGGGTCCCACCACCGCCGACCCTTCCGCGGGGAAAGTAGTCCCCGGCGAGGCGCCGAGGCCTCTCTCCTCCCGCGGGAGGCGGGCGGCCCCGGGAGGCGCCTGAGGCGGCGGCCGGGGCGCGGAGTGCATCTCCGCCGCGGCGTGCGCTGCAGGCGGGGCAGCGGCTGGGCGGCCGTAAGTAGTCCCGGCGCGGGGCCAGCGCCGCCGTATCGCTGCGCGGCAAGAGGGCGGGGGGGCATGGCGGCCGCCGTGGTGCCGGCTCCGGCGGGGGCGCGGCGGGGCCGCGGCGGACCGGGTGAGGGCGCGGGTTGGCGGGCGG